>NC_052161.1:1594508-1660001 GCF_902713615.1 Scyliorhinus canicula
AGCTCTGGGCACAGCGTACAGCTCTGGCACTGCACAGCTCTGGGCACAGCGTACAGCTCTGGGCACAGCGTACAGCTCTGGGCACAGCGTACAGCTCTGGGTGCTGCGTACAGCTCTGGGCACAGTGCACAGCTCTGGGCACAGCGTACAGCTCTGGGCACTGCACAGCTCTGGGCACAGCGTACAGCTCTGGGCACAGCGTACAGCTATGGTGCTGCGTACAACTCTGGGCTCTGTGTACAGTTCTGGGTGCGGTGTACAGTTCTGGGGTGCTGCATACAGCTCTGGGCGCTGTGTACAGCTCTGGGCGCTGTGTACAGTTCTGGGTGCTGCGTACAGCTCTGGGCGCTGCGTACAGCTCTGGGTGCTGCGTACAGCTCTGAGCGCTGCGTACAGCTCTGGGCGGCTGAGTACAGTTCTGGGCGCTGCGTACAGCTCTGGGCGCTGCATACAGTTCTGGGTGCTGTGTATAGTTCTGGGTGCTGTGTACAGTTCTCAGTGACGCAGTACGCTCTGGGTGCTGCGTACAGCTCTGGGTGCTGCGTACAGCTCTGGGCACAGTGCACAGCTCTGGGCACAGCGTACAGCTCTGGGCACTGCACAGCTCTGGGCACAGCGTACAGCTCTGGGCACAGCGTACAGCTCTGGGTGCTGCGTACAACTCTGGGCTCTGTGTACAGTTCTGGGTGCGGTGTACAGTTCTGGGTTGCTGCATACAGCTCTGGGCGCTGTGTACAGCTCTGGGCGCTGTGTACAGTTCTGGGTGCTGCGTACAGCTCTGGGCGCTGCGTACAGCTCTGGGTGCTGCGTACAGCTCTGGGTGCTGCGTACAGCTCTGGGTGCTGTGTACAGCTCTGAGCGCCTTGCGTACAGCTCTGGGCGCTGAGTACAGTTCTGGGCGCTGCGTACAGCTCTGGGCGCTGCATACAGTTCTGGGTGCTGTGTATAGTTCTGGGTGCTGTGTACAGTTCTCAGTGACGCAGTACAGCTCTGGGTGCTGCGTACAGTTCTGGGTGCTGTGTACAGCTCTGGGTGCTGCGTACAGCTCTGGGTGCTGTGTACAGCTCTGGGTGCTGTGTACAGTTCTGGGTGCTGTGTACAGCTCTGGGTGCTGCGTACAGCTCTGGGTGCTGTGTACAGCTCTGGGTGCTGTGTACAGCTCTGGGTGCTGTGTACAGCTCTGGGCGCTGCGTACAGTTCTGGGTGCTGTGTACAGCTCTGGGTGCTGTGTACAGCTCTGGGCGCTGCATACAGCTCTGGGTGCTGTGTACAGCTCTGGGTGCTGTGTACAGCTCTGGGTGCTGTGTACAGCTCTGGGTGCTGTGTACAGGAAGGATATATTGGTCCTCAGGCGGAATACAGGGTTGATTTAACAGAATGTTACCTATGAGGAGCGATTACATCAATTGGACTTGTATTCCCTGGAATATTGAAGATTCAAGGAATAATTTGTTTGACATGTTTAGAATTTGAAATGTTAGAAATGGATAGATTACTGAGGACCATTTCTATAGAATCATAGAATCCCTACAGTATAAAAGGAGGTCATTTGGCCCATCGAGTCTGCACTGATCCTTCAAATACGCATGGCACCCATATCCAGCCACCCCACCAAACCCGCACATCTTTGGACTGTGGGAGGAAACCGGAGCACCCGGAGGAAACCCACGCACACACGGGGAGAACGTGCAGACTCCGCACAGATAGTGACCCGAGGCTGGAATTGAAGCCGGGTCCCTGGCACTGTGAGGCAGCAGTGTTAACCCGGGTCCCTGGCTCTGTGAGACAGCAGTGTTAACCCGGGTCCCTGGCGCTGTGAGACAGCAGTGTTAACCCGGGTCCCTGGCACTGTGAGGCAGCAGTGTTAACCCGGGTCCCTGGCACTGTGAGACAGCAGTGCTAACCCGGGTCCCTGGCACTGTGAGGCAGCAGTGTTAACCCGGGTCCCTGGCGCTGTGAGACAGCAGTGCTAACCCGGGTCCCTGGCACTGTGAGACAGCAGTGCTAACCCGGGTCCCTGGCACTGTGAGACAGCAGTGTTAACCCGGGTCCCTGGCACTGTGAGACAGCAGTGCTAACCCGGTCCCTGGCACTGTGAGGCAGCAGTGTTAACCCGGGTCCCTGGCGCTGTGAGACAGCAGTGCTAACCCGGGTCCCTGGCACTGTGAGGCAGCAGTGTTAAACCCGGGTCCCTGGCGCTGTGAGACAGCAGTGTTAACCCGGGTCCCTGGTACTGTGAGGCAGCAGAGTTAACCCGGGTCCCTGGCACTGTGAGACAGCTGTGAGGCAGCAGAGTTAACCCGGGTCCCTGGCACTGTGAGGCAGCAGAGTTAACCCGGGTCCATGGCGCTGTGAGACAGCAGTGTTACCCCGGGTCCCTGGCGCTGTGTGGCAGCAGTGTTAACCCAGGTCCCTGGCACTGTGAGACAGCAGTGCTAACCCGGGTCCCTGGCATTGTGAGGCAGCAGTGTTAACCGGGTCCCTGGCACTGTGAGACAGCAGTGCTAACCCGGGTCCGTGGCACTGTGAGACACCAGTGTTAACCCGGGTCCCTGGCACTGTGAGGCAGCAGTGTTAACCCGGGTCCCTGGCACTGTGAGGCAGCAGCGTTAACCCGGGTCCCTGGCACTGTGAGGCAGCAGTGTTAACCCGGGTCCCTGGCACTGTGAGACAGCAGTGTTAACCCGGGTCCCTGGCACTGTGAGACACCAGTGTTAACCCGGGTCCCTGGCACTGTGAGGCAGCAGTGTTAACCCGGGTACCTGGCACTGTGAGACAGCAGTGTTAACCCGGGTCCCTGGCACTGTGAGACAGCAGTGTTAACCCGGGTCCCTGGCACTGTGAGACAGCAGTGTTAACCCGGGTCCCTGGCACTGTGAGACAGCAGTGTTAACCCGGGTCCCTGGCACTGTGAGGCAGCAGTGTTACCCCAGGTCCCTGGCACTGAGAGACAGCAGTGTTAACCCGGGTCCCTGGCACTGTGAGACAGCAGTGTTAACCCGGGTCCCTGGCACTTGAGCAGCAGTGTTAACCGGGTCCCTGGCACTGTGAGACAGCAGTGTTAACCGGGTCCCTGGCGCTGTGAGGCAGCAGTGTTAACCAGGCCCCTGGCACTGTGAGGCAGCAGTATAACCCGGGTCCTGGCACTGTGAGGCAGCAGTGTTAACCCGGGTCCTGGCACTGTGAGACAGCAGTGTTAACCCGGGGTCCCTGGCACTGTGGGACAGCAGTGTTAACCCGGGTCCCTGGCACTGTGAGACAGCAATGTTAACCTGGGTCCCTGGCACTGTGAGACAGCAGTGTTAACCTGGGTCCCTGGCACTGTGAGACAGCAGTGCTAACCCGGGTCCCTGGCACTGTGAGACAGCAGTGCTAACCCGGGTCCCTGGCATTGTGAGGCAGCAGTGTTAACCCGGGTCCCTGGCATTGTGAGACAGCAGTGTTAACCCGGGTCCCTGGTACTGTGAGACAGCAGTGTTAACCCAGGCCCCTGGCACTGTGAGACAGCAGTGTTAACCCGGGTCCCTGGCACTGTGAGGCAGCAGTGCTAACCCGGGTCCCTGGCACTGTGAGACAGCAGTGTTAACCTGGGTCCTTGGCACTGTGAGACAGCAGTGTTAACCCGGGTCCCTGGCACTGTGAGACAGCAGTGTTAACCCGGGTCCCTGGCACTGTGAGACAGCAGTGTTAACCCGGGTCCCTGGCACTGTGAGACAGCAGTGCTAACCCGGGTCCCTGGCACTGTGAGGCAGCAGTGTTAACCTGGGTCCCTGGCACTGTCAGACAGCAGTGTTAACCCGGGTCCCTGGCACTGTGAGGCAGCAGTGTTAACCCGGGTCCCTGGCACTGTGAGGCAGCAGTGTTAACCCGGGTCCCTGGCACTGTGAGGCAGCAGTGTTAACCCGGGTCCCTGGCACTGTAGGACAGCAGTGTTAACCCGGGTCCCTGGCACTGTGAGACAGCAGTGTTAACCCGGGTCCCTGGCACTGTGAGACAGCAGTGTTAACCTGGGTCCCTGGCACTGTGAGACAGCAGTGTTAACCCGGATCCCTGGCACTGTGAGACAGCAGTGTTAACCCGGGTCCCTGGCACTGTGAGACAGCAGTGTTAACCCGGGTCCCTGGCACTGTGAGGCAGCAGTGTTAACCCGGGTCCCTGGCACTGTGAGACAGCAGTGTTAACCCGGGTCCCTGGCATTGTGGGACAGCAGTGTTAACCCGGGTCCCTGGCACTGACAGGCAGCAGTGCTAACCTGTGATCCCGACAGTCTCAGATTGGACGCCTGTCTGTCCCAAAGAAATCCTTTCATCTCTCGGCAGCTGAGGAAATGTCTGACATTCCCATTTTCCAATGGTACCTGATTCTCCCATTATCCAGGATAAACCTTTCACCACACACACACTCACACTCAGACACACTCACACACTCACACTCAGACACACTCACACACACACACTCACACTCAGACACACTCACACACACACTCACACTCAGACACACTCAGACACACTCACACACACACTCACACTCAGACACACACACACACTCACACTCAGACACACTCACACACACACTCACACTCAGACACACTCACACACACACTCACACTCAGACACACTCACACAAACACACGCACACAAATAAATACACACACACTCAAACACATACACAAATAAATACACACTCACACACTCTGACATGCACACACACACACACACAAATAAATACACACACACACACACTCACAAATAAATACACACACACACTCAAACACACACACAAATAAATACACACTCACACTCTGACACACACACACTCACCCACACCCACAAATAAATACACTCACACACTCTCTGACACACACACACACACACACTCACACACACACACACACACACACTCACCCACACCCACAAATAAATACACACACACACTCTCTGACACATACACACACTCTCACACACACACTCACACACATACTCACACGCACTCACACACACTCACATACACACACACACAAATAATATACACACACACTCACACACACTCACACACAAATAAATACTCACACACACACTCACACACACTCACACACACACACACACACACACTCACACACAAATAAATACTCACACACACTCACACCCACACACTCATACTCACACACACACTCACACACAAATAAATACACTCACACACACACATTCACACTCACTCACACACAAATAAATACACACTCACACACTCTCTGACACACACTCACACACACACACACACACTCACACACACACACAAATAAATAGACACACACACTCACTCACACACACTCTCACACACACACTCACAGACACACACTCACACCCAAATAAATACACACACACACACAATCACTCACACTCACACACACTCATACTCACACACTCACACACACACACTCGCACACACTCACTCACTCACACACTCACACACTTACACACACACAGTCACACACAATTAAATACACACACACACGCACTCACACTCACACACACTCACACACTCACAAATAAATACACTCACACACTCTCTGACACACACACACATTCACACACACACACACACACACACTCACACGCTCACACACACGCACAAATAAATACACACACATACACTCACTCACACACACTCACTCAAGCTAGCGCTTTTCCAGGAGACACATCCGGAGTGAGACTCATCCAGAGTGGGGATTGCAACTTGGTAATTTGGTGCAGTGAGGTAATTCGGTGCAGAGTGTGAGGAGGTGCTTTTTAACCCTGGTAAGTGACTGGTAAGTAGTCTCTCTTTTTCTTTTCATTGTCTAATTTATTTATTTTTACTTTGAAATTTTAGTTGTTTAAGTTTACCTAGGGTTTAAGACATGGCAGGAGATCCCAGACCCGTGTCATGCTCCTCGTGTGCGATGTGGGAGCTCAGGGACACGTCCACTGTCCCTGGCTCCTTCACGTGCAAGAAGTGTGTTCAGTTGCAGCTCTTGTTAGACCGCTTGTCGGCTCTGGAGCTGCGGATGGACTCACTTTGGAGCATCCGCGATGCTGAGGAGGTCGTGGATAGCACGTTTAGCGAGTTGGTCACACCGCAGGTGAAAATTAATGAGGGAGATAGAAAATGGGTGACCAAAAGAAAGAGCAAGAGTAGGAAGGCAGTGCAGGTGTCCCCTGCGGTCATCTCCCTGCAAAACAGATATACCGCTTTGGATACTGTTGAGGGAGATGGCTCACCAGGGGAAGGCAGCAGCAGCCAGGTTCATGGCACAGTGGCTGGCTCTGCTGCACAGCAGGGCAGGAAGAAAAATGGCAGGGCTATAGTGATAGGGGACTCGATCGTAAGGGGAATAGACAGGCGGTTCTGTGGACGCAATCGAGACTCCAGGATGGTATGTTGCCTCCCTGGTGCAAGGGTCAAGGATGTCTCGGAGCGGCTGCAGGACATTCTGGGGGGGGAGGGTGAACAGCCAGCTGTCGTGGTGCACATAGGCACCAACGATATTGGTAAAAAACGGGATGAGGTCCTACAAGCGGAATTCAGGGAGTTAGGAGTTAAACTAAAAAGTAGGACCTCAAAGGTAGTAATCTCAGGATTGCTACCAGTGCCACGAGCTAGTCAGAGTAGGAATGTCAGGATAGATAGGATGAATGCATGGCTCGAGAGATGGTGCGAGAGGGAGGGATTCAAATTCCTGGGGCATTGGGACCTGTACTGGGGGAGGTGGGACCAGTACAAACCGGACGGTCTGCACCTGGGCAGGACTGGAACCGATGTCCTAGGGAGGGTGTTTTCTAGAGCTGTTGGGGAGGGTTTAAACTAATGTGGCAGCGGGATGGGAACCGATGCAGGAAGTTGGAAGGTAGTAAAACAGGGACAGAAGCAAAAGGAAGCAAGGGGAAAAGTGCAAGGCAGAGAAGACATAGTCAAAAATCCATAAGGGCGACAGTACAAGGTACAGTGACTGAGGGGAGCTCAGTGAATAGGCCCAGTAATAAAAAAAGGAATAAAACTGGAGACGTTAAGATTCAAAACAGAGGTAAAAAAACCAACATAAGTGTACTTTACCTGAATGCTCGTAGTATTCGGAATAAAGTAAATGAGTTGATGGCACAAATCATCGTGAATCACTATGATTTAGTGGCCATTACTGAAACATGGTTAAAGGATGGTCACGACTGGGAGTTAAATATCCGAGGGTATCAAACTATTCGGAAGGACAGAGTGGATGGTAAGGGAGGTGGTGTTGCTCTGTTATTTAAGGATGACATCCGGGCAATAGTTAGGGATGATATCGGTGCTATGGAGGATAAGGTTGAATCCATTTGGGTGGAAATCAGGAATAGTAAGGCGAAAAAGTCACTGATAGGAGTAGTCTATCGGCCACCAAATAGTAACGTTATGGTGGGGCAGGCAATAAACAAAGAAATAACTGATGCATGTAGAAATGGCACAGCAGTTATCATGGGGGATTTTAATCTACATGTCGATTGGTTTAACCAGGTCGATCAAGGCAACCGTGAGGAGGAGTTTATAGAATGTATCCGCGATAGTTTCCTAGAACAGTATGTAATGGAACCTACGAGGGAACAAGCGGTCCTAGATCTTGTCCTGTGTAATGAGACAGGATTGATTCATGATCTCATAGTTAGGGATGCTCTCGGAAAGAGCGATCACAATATGGTGGAATTTAAAATACAGATGGAGGGTGAGAAAGTAAAATCAAATACTAGTGTTTTGTGTTTAAACAAAGGAGAGTACAAGGGGATGAGAGAAGAACTAGCTAAGGTAGACTGGGAGCTAAGACTTTATGGTGGAACAGTTGAGGAACAGTGGAGAACCTTCCAAGCGATTTTTCACAGTGCTCAGCAAAGGTTTATACCAACAAAAAGGAAGGACGGAAGAAAGAGGGAAAATCGATCGTGGATATCTAAGGAAATAAGGGAGAGTATCAAATTGAAGGAAAAAGCATATAAAGTGGCAAAGATTCGTGGGAGACTAGAGGACTGGGAAATCTTTAGGGGGCAACAGAAAGCTACTAAAAAAGCTATAAAGAAGAGTAAGGTGGAGTATGAGAGTAAACTTGCTCAGAATATAAAAACAGACAGTAAAAGTTTTTACAAATATATAAAACAAAAAAGAGTGGCTAAGGTAAATATTGGTCCTTTAGAGGATGAGAAGGGAGTTTTAATAATGGGGGATGAGGAAATGGCTGAGGAACTGAACAGGTTTTTTGGGTCGGTCTTCACAGTGGAAGACACAAATAACATGCCAGCGGCTGATAGAAATGAGGCTATGACAGGTGAGGACCTTGAGAGGATTTTTATTACTAAGGAGGTGGTGATGGGCAAGCTGATGGGGCTAAAGGTAGACAAGTCTCCTGGCCCTGATGGAATGCATCCCAGAATGCTAAAAGAGATGGCTAGGGAAATTGCAGATGCACTAGTGATAATTTACCAGAATTCACTAGACTCTGGGGTGGTCCCGGTGGATTGGAAATTAGCAAACGTGACACCACTGTTTAAAAAAGGAGGTAGGCAGAAAGCAGGAAATTATAGGCCAGTGAGCTTAACTTCGGTAGTAGGGAAGATGCTGGAATCTATCATCAAGGAAGAAATTGCGAGGCATCTGGATAGAAATTGTCCCATTGGGCAGACGCAGCATGGGTTTGTAAAGGGCAGGTCATGCCTAACTAATTTAGTGGAAATTTTTGAGGACATTATCAGTGCAGTAGATAACGGGGAGCCGATGGATGTGGTATATCTGGATTTCCAGAAAGCCTTTGACAAGGTGCCACACAAAAGGTTGCTGCATAAGATAAAGATGCATGGCATTAAGGGTAAAGTAGTAGCATGGATAGAGGATTGGTTAATTAATAGAAAGCAAAGAGTTGGGATTAATGGGTGTTTCTCTGGTTGGCAATCAGTAGCTAGTGGTGTCCCTCAGGGATCCGTGTTGGGCCCACAATTGTTCACAATTTACATAGATGATTTGGAGTTGGGGACCAAGGGCAATGTGTCCAAGTTTGCAGATGACACTAAGATGAGTGGTAAAGCGAAAAGTGCAGAGGATACTGGAAGTCTGCAGAGGGATTTGGATAGGTTAAGTGAATGGGCTAGGGTCTGGGAGATGGAATACAATGTTGACAAATGTGAGGTTATCCATTTTGGTAGGAATAACAGCAAACGGGATTATTATTTAAACGATAAAATATTAAAGCATGCCGCTGTTCAGAGAGACTTGGGTGTGCTAGTGCATGAGTCACAGAAGGTTGGTTTACAAGTGCAACAGGTGATTAAGAAGGCAAATGGAATTTTGTCCTTCATTGCTAGAGGGATGGAGTTTAAGACTAGGGAGGTTATGTTGCAATTGTATAAAGTGTTAGTGAGGCCATACCTGGAGTATTGTGTTCAGTTTTGGTCTCCTTACCTGAGAAAGGACGTACTGGCGCTGGAGGGTGTGTAGAGGAGATTCACTAGGTTAATCCCAGAGCTGAAGGGGTTGGATTATGAGGAGAGGTTGAGTAGACTGGGACTGTACTCATTGGAATTTAGAAGGATGAGGGGGGATCTTATAGAAACATTTAAAATTATGAAGGGAATAGATAGGATAGATGTGGGCAGGTTGTTTCCACTGGCGGGTGACAGCAGAACTAGGGGGCATAGCCTCAAAATAAGGGGAAGTAGATTTAGGACTGAGTTTAGGAGGAACTTCTTCACCCAAAGGGTTGTGAATCTATGGAATTCCTTGCCCAGTGAAGCAGTTGAGGCTCCTTCATTACATGTTTTTAAGATAAAGATAGATAGTTTTTTGAAGAATAAAGGGATTAAGGGTTATGGTGTTCAGGCCGGAAAGTGGAGCTGAGTCCACAAAAGATCAGCCATGATCTAATTGAATGGCGGAGCAGGCTCGAGGGGCCAGATGGCCTACTCCTGCTCCTAGTTCTTATGTTCTTTATGTTCACACACACTCACACACACACACTCACACCCAAATAAATACACACACACATACACTCACATGCACTCACTCACACACACACATTCACACTCACCCACTCACACACACTCACAAATAAGTACACACACACACTCACACACAAATAAATACACACACACATTCACACACATACACACACACTCACACACACACACACTCACACACAAATAAATACACACTCACACACACACATTCACACACACACACACTCACACACACACACACACACTCACACACAAATAATTACACACACACACTCACACAGACACACTCACACACAAATAAATACTCACACACACAGTCACACCCACACACTCACACCCACACACACTCACACTCAAATAAATCACTCACACACACACACAAATAAATACACGCTCACACGCTCTCTGACACACACACACACAAATAAATACTTACAACACCAGGTTAAAGTCCAACAGGTTTGTTTCAAACACGAGCTTTCGGAGCACGGCTCCTTCTTCAGGTGAATGATTCACCTGAAGAAGGAGCCGTGCTCCGAAAGCTCGTGTTTGAAACAAACCTGTTGAACTTTAACCTGGTGTTGTAAGACTTCTTACTGTGCTCACCCCAGTCCAACGCCGGCATCTCCACATCATGACAAATAAATACACGCTCACACACACACACACAAATAAATACACACACACACACACGCACTCACACACAAATAAATACACTCACACACACACACTCACACACAAATAAATACACACACACACACACGCACTCACACACAAATAAATACACTCACACACACACACTCACACACAAATAAATACACACACACACACTCACACACAAATAAATACACACACACACTCTCACACACACTCATACACACCCACACTCACACACAAATAAATACTCACACACACTCACACCCACACACTCACACCCACACACACACACAAATAAATACACACTCACGCGCTCTCTGACACACACACACTCACACACACGCACTCACACACACGTACTCACACACACTCACACACACACATTCACACACTATTAAATACACTCGCACACACACTCACACACACACACACACTCACACACACACTCAAATAAATACACTCACACACTCTCTGACACACACACACATTCACACACACACTCACACACATTCACACTCACACCCACACTCACGCTCACACACACACACAGACACACAAATAAATACACACACATACATTCACTCACACACACTGACACACACACTCACACACTCACACCCAAATAAATACACACACACATATACTCATTCACACACACTCACACGCACTCACTCACACTCACACTCACACTCACACACACACCCACCCACACACCCACTCACACACACTAAGTCACACTCACTCACCCTCACACGCACACACACTCACACACACACTCACAAATGAATACACACTCACACACACTCACACACATACACTCACACACAAATAAATACACACTCACACACACATGCACACTCACACACACACACACACACACACAAATAAATACACACTCACACAGACACATTCGCACACACTCACACACACTCACACACACACTCACACACAAATAAATACACACACACACTCTCACACACACACACACTCACACACCCACTCACACCCTCACACGCACACACACTCATACACAAATAAATACACACTCACATGCTCTCTGACACACACACAGACTCACACACACTCACACACACACACTCACACACACACACTCACACACACACACTCACACACACACACAAATAAATACACACACACTCACACTCACTCACACACACACCCACACTCACACACACACACCCACACCCAAATAAATACACACACACACTCTCACACACTCACTCACACACGCTCACACTCACACACACTCACATACACACACATTCACACGCAATTAAATACACTCACACACATACACTCACACATGCTCACTCACACTCACTCACACTCACTCACACTCACTCACACTCACTCACACTCACTCACACTCACTCTCACACACTCACACTCACTCACACACTCACTCACACACACACAAATAAATACACACTCGCACACATACACACACACACACTCACACATACTCACACAAATAAATGCCCACTCTCTCACACACAAAAACACTCACACGCACACTCACACACTCACACACACACAAACACTCACAAACCCACACACACTCTGATACACTCACACACTCTGACACACTCACACACACTCTGACACACTCACTCACACACACACACACTCACACATACACTCACACACACTCACACACACACTCACACACAAGTAAATACACTCACACACACACATTCACTCACACACACGCACACACACACACACAAGTAAATACACTCACACACACTACACACTCTGACACACACACTCACACACACAAATAAATACACAGGTATGCACATACAAATAAATGCACACACTCTGACACACACACACGCACCTACAACCACCATGTGACCATAATTCTGACAGCCCTTCCCTCCCAAGCAGCAGCCAGCACCCCACTTCCCCAGGACAGACATTTGCTCCTGTCTCCCAGCGCTGCGGAGCAGGAGGGAAGAATTCCCTCACAGTAAATCCCACTGTCCTGAGCTCGGTGCGGAGTTACTCACGCGGTGGAAGTGAGGTCAGTTTTGAGGTTCTCATCTCTGTGGAAACTGCAACAGAAAAGTGAATGATTGGACAACAACAACTTGCATTTATATAGCATCCTTAAAGTTGCAACATATCCCAAGATGCTTCAAAACAGCCTTATTAACCCTGACCCGAGTGACAAAATAATAATCTTTCTTATTGTCACAAGTAGGCTTACATTAACACCACGCTCTCTCACTGCGCTCTCTCGCTGCGCTATCTCACTGCTCTCTCTCGCTGCGCTCTCTCACTGCGCTCTCTCACTGCTCTCTCTCACTGCGCTCTCTCACTGCTCTCTCTCACTGCGCTCTCTCACTGCTCTCTCTCACTGCTCTCTCTCACTGCGCTCTCTCACTGCTCTCTCTCACTGCGCTCTCTCACTGCTCTCTCTCACTGCTCTCTCTCACTGCGCTCTCTCACTGCTCTCTCTCACTGCGCTCTCTCACTGCTCTCTCACTGCTCTCTCTCACTGCGCTATCTCACTGCTCTCTCTCACTGCGCTATCTCACTGCTCTCTCTCACTGCGCTCTCTCACTGCGCTCTCTCACTGCGCTCTCTCACTGCTCTCTCTCACTGTGCTCTCTCACTGCGCTCTCTCACTGCTCTCTCACTGCTCTCTCTCACTGCGCTCTCTCACTGCTCTCTCACTGCTCTCTCACTGCGCTCTCTCACTGCGCTCTCTCGCTGCGCTCTCTCACTGCTCTCTCTCACTGCTCTCTCTCACTGCGCTCTCTCACGGCGCTCTCTCACTGCGCTCTCTCGCTGCGCCCTCTTGCTGCTCTCTCTCACTGCTCTCTCTCACTGCGCTCTCTCACTGCGCTCTCTCACTGCGCTCTCTCACTGCGCTCTCTCGCTGCGCTATCTCACTGCTCTCTCTCGCTGCGCTCTCTCACGGCGCTCTCTCACTGCTCTCTCTCACTGCGCTCTCTCACTGCTCTCTCTCACTGCGCTCTCTCACTGCTCTCTCTCACTGCTCTCTCTCACTGCGCTCTCTCACTGCTCTCTCTCACTGCGCTCTCTCACTGCTCTCTCTCACTGCTCTCTCTCACTGCGCTCTCTCACTGCTCTCTCTCACTGCGCTCTCTCACTGCTCTCTCACTGCTCTCTCTCACTGCGCTATCTCACTGCTCTCTCTCACTGCGCTATCTCACTGCTCTCTCTCACTGCGCTCTCTCACTGCGCTCTCTCACTGCGCTCTCTCACTGCTCTCTCTCACTGTGCTCTCTCACTGCGCTCTCTCACTGCTCTCTCACTGCTCTCTCTCACTGCGCTCTCTCACTGCTCTCTCACTGCTCTCTCACTGCGCTCTCTCACTGCGCTCTCTCGCTGCGCTCTCTCACTGCTCTCTCTCACTGCTCTCTCTCACTGCGCTCTCTCACGGCGCTCTCTCACTGCGCTCTCTCGCTGCACCCTCTTGCTGCTCTCTCTCACTGCTCTCTCTCACTGCGCTCTCTCACTGCGCTCTCTCACTGCGCTCTCTCACTGCTCGCTCACTGCTCTCTCTCACTGCGCTCTCTCACTGCTCTCTCTCACTGCGCTCTCTCGCTGCTCTCTCTCACTGCGCTCTCTCACTGCTCTCTCTCACTGCTCTCTCTCACTGCTCTCTCTCACTGCGCTCTCTCACTGCGCTCTCTCACTGCTCTCTCTCACTGCGCCCTCTTGCTGCTCTCTCTCACTGCGCTCACTCACTGCGCTCTCTCACTGCGCTCTCTCACTGCACTCTCTCACTGCTCTCTCACTGCTCTCTCACTGCTCTCTCTCACTGCGCTCTCTCACTGCTCTCTCTCACTGCGCTCTCTCACTGCTCTCTCTCACTGCTCTCTCTCACTGCTCTCTCTCACTGCTCTCTCTCACTGCGCTCTCTCACTGCTCTCTCTCACTGCGCTCTCTCACTGCTCTCTCTCACTGCGCTCTCTCACTGCGCTCTCTCACTGCGCTCTCTCACTGCTCTCTCTCACTGCTCTCTCTCACTGCTCTCTCTCACTGCTCTCTCTCACTGCGCTCTCTCACTGCTCTCTCTCACTGCGCTCTCTCACTGCTCTCTCTCACTGCGCTCTCTCACTGCGCTCTCTCACTGCTCTCTCACTGCTCTCTCTCACTGCGCTCTCTCACGGCGCTCTCTCACTGCGCTCTCTCACTGCTCTCTCACTGCTCTCTCACTGCTCTCTCACTGCTCTCTCACTGCTCTCTCTCACTGCGCTCTCTCACTGCGCTCTCTCACTGCGCTCTCTCGCTGCTCTCTCACTGCTCTCTCTCACTGCTCTCTCTCACTGCTCTCTCTCACTGCGCTCTCTCACTGCGCTCTCTCACTGCTCTCTCACTGCTCTCTCTCACTGCGCTCTCTCACGGCGCTCTCTCACTGCGCTCTCTCACTGCTCTCTCTCACTGCTCTCTCTCACTGCTCTCTCACTGCTCTCTCTCACTGCGCTCTCTCACTGCTCTCTCTCACTGCGCTCTCTCACTGCTCTCTCTCACTGCGCTCTCTCACTGCTCTCTCTCACTGCTCTCTCTCACTGCGCTCTCTCACTGCTCTCTCTCACTGCGCTCTCTCACTGCTCTCTCTCACTGCTCTCTCTCACTGCGCTCTCTCACTGCGCTCTCTCACTGCGCTCTCTCACTGCTCTCTCACTGCTCTCTCTCACGGCGCTCTCTCACGGCGCTCTCTCACTGCGCTCTCTCACTGCTCTCTCTCACTGCTCTCTCACTGCTCTCTCTCACTGCGCTCTCTCACTGCTCTCTCTCACTGCGCTCTCTCACTGCTCTCTCTCACTGCGCTCTCTCACTGCTCTCTCTCACTGCTCTCTCTCACTGCTCTCTCTCACTGCTCTCTCTCACTGCGCTCTCTCACTGCTCTCTCTCACTGCGCTCTCTCACTGCTCTCTCTCACTGCGCTCTCTCACTGCGCTCTCTCACTGCGCTCTCTCACTGCGCTCTCTCACTGCTCTCTCACTGCTCTCTCTCACTGCGCTCTCTCACGGCGCTCTCTCACTGCGCTCTCTCACTGCTCTCTCTCACTGCGCTCTCTCGCTGCGCTCTCTCGCTGCGCTCTCTCACTGCTCTCTCTCACTGCGCTCTCTCACTGCTCTCTCTCACCGCTCTCTCACTGCTCTCTCTCACTGCGCTCTCTCACTGCGCTCTCTCACTGCGCTCTCTCACTGCTCTCTCTCACTGCGCTCTCTCACTGCGCTCTCTCACTGCGCTCTCTCACTGCTCTCTCACTGCTCTCTCTCACTGCTCTCTCTCACTGCTCTCTCTCACTGCGCTCTCTCACGGCGCTCTCTCACTGCTCTCTCTCATTGCTCTCTCACTGCTCTCTCTCACTGCGCTCTCTCACTGCTCTCTCTCACTGCGCTCTCTCACTGCTCTCTCTCACTGCGCTCTCTCACTGCTCTCTCACTGCGCTCTCTCACTGCTCTCTCTCACTGCTCTCTCTCACTGCTCTCTCTCACTGCTCTCTCTCACTGCGCTCTCACACTGCGCTCTCACACTGAGCTCTCTCACTGCTCTCTGTCACTGCGCTCTCTCACTGCTCTCTCTCACTGCTCTCTCACTGCTCTCTCTCACTGCTCTCTCTCACTGTGCTCTCTCACTGCGCTCTCTCACTGCTCTCTCTCACTGCGCTCTCTCACTGCTCTCTCTCACTGCTCTCTCTCACTGCTCTCACACTGCGCTCTCTCACTGCTCTCTCTCACTGCTCTCTCTCACTATGCTCTCTCACTGTGCTCTCTCACTGCTCTCTCTCATTGCGCTCTCTCACTGCGCTCTCTCACTGCTCTCTCTCACTGCGCTCTCTCACTGCTCTCTCTCACTGCGCTGTCTCACTGCTCTCTCTCACTGCGCTCTCTCACTGCTCTCTCTCACTGCGCTCTCTCACTGCTCTCTCTCACTGCTCCCTCTCACTGCTCTCTCACTGCTCTCTCTCACTGAGCTCTCTCACTGCTCTCTCTCACTGCTCTCTCTCACTGCGCTCTCTCACTGCTCTCTCTCACTGCGCTGTCTCACTGCGCTCTCTCACTGCTCTCTCTCACTGCGCTCTCTCACTGCTCTCTCTCACTGCGCTCTCTCACTGCGCTCTCTCACTGCTCTCTCTCACTGCTCTCTCTCACTACGCTCTCTCACTGCGCTCTCTCACTGCGCTCTCTCACTGCGCTCTCTCACTGCTCTCTCTCACTGCTCTCTCTCACTGCTCTCACTCACTACGCTCTCTCACTGCGCTCTCTCACTGCGCTCTCTCACTGCGCTCTCTCACTGCGCTCTCTCACTGAGCTCTCTCACTGCTCTCTCTCACTGCTCTCTCACTGCTCTCTCTCACTGCGCTCTCTCACTGCGCTCTCTCACTGCGCTCTCTCACTGCTCTCTCTCACTGAGCTCTCACTGCTCTCTCTCACTGCGCTCTCTCACTGCGCTCTCTCACTGCGCTCTCTTACTGCTCTCTCACTGCTCTCTCTCACTGCTCTCTCTCACTGCGCTCTCTCACTTCTCTCTCTCACTGCTCTCTCTCACTGCTCTCTCACTGCTCTCTCTCACTGCTCTCTCTCACTGCGCTCTCTCACTGCGCTCTCTCACTGCTCTCTCTCACTGCTCTCTCTCACTGCGCTCTCTCACTGCTCTCTCTCACTGCGCTCTCTCACTGCGCTCTCTCACTGCGCTCTCTCACTGCTCTCTCTCACTGCTCTCTCTCACTGCTCTCTCTCACTGCACTCTCTCACTGCTCTCTCTCACTGCGCTCTCTCACTGCGCTCTCTCACTGCTCTCTCTCACTGCGCTCTCACTGCTCTCTCTCACTGCGCTCTCTCACTGCGCTCTCTCACTGCGCTCTCTTACTGCTCTCTCACTGCTCTCTCTCACTGCTCTCTCTCACTGCGCTCTCTCACTGCTCTCTCTCACTGCTCTCTCTCACTGCTCTCTCACTGCTCTCTCTCACTGCTCTCTCTCACTGCGCTCTCTCACTGCGCTCTCTCACTGCTCTCTCTCACTGCGCTCTCTCACTGCTCTCTCTCACTGCGCTCTCTCACTGCGCTCTCTCACTGCTCTCTCTCACTGCTCTCTCTCACTGCTCTCTCTCACTGCTCTCTCACTGCTCTCTCACTGCGCTCTCTCACTGCTCTCTCTCACTGCGCTCTCTCACTGCTCTCTCACTGCGCTCTCTCACTGCGCTCTCTCACTGCTCTCTCTCACTGCTCTCTCTCACTGCGCTCTCTCACTGCTCTCTCACTGCTCTCTCTCACTGCGCTCTCACTGCTCTCTCTCACTGCTCTCTCTCACTGCGCCCTCTCACTGCGCTCTCTCACTGCTCTCTCTCACTGCGCTCTCTCACTGCTCTCTCTCACTGCTCTCTCTCACTGCTCTCTCTCACTGCTCTCTCTCACTGCGCTCTCTCACTGCTCTCTCTCACTGCTCTCTCTCACTGCTCTCTCTCACTGCTCTCTCACTGCTCTCTCTCACTGCGCTCTCTCACTGCTCTCTCTCACTGCGCTCTCTCACTGCTCTCTCTCACTGCGCTCTCTCACTGCGCTCTCTCACTGCTCTCTCTCACTGCGCTCTCTCACTGCTCTCTCTCACTGCGCCCTCTCGCTGCGCTCCCTCACTGCGCTCTCTCACTGCTCTCTCTCACTGCTCTCTCTCACTGCTCTGTCTCACTGCACCCTCTCGCTGCGCTCCCTCACTGCGCTCTCTCACTGCTCTCTCTCACTGCTCTCTCTCACTGCTCTCTCTCACTGCTCTCTCTCACTGCTCTCTCTCACTGCTCTCTCTCACTGCGCTCTCTCACTGCTCTCTCTCACTGCGCTCTCTCACTGCTCTCTCTCACTGCGCTCTCTCACTGCTCTCTCTCACTGCTCTCTCTCTCACTGTGCCCTCTCACTGCGCTCTCTCACTGCTCTCTCTCACTGCGCTCTCTCACTGCTCTCTCTCACTGCGCTCTCTCACTGCTCTCTCTCACTGCTCTCTCACTGCTCTCTCTCACTGCGCTCTCTCACTGCTCTCTCTCACTGCGCTCTCTCACTGCTCTCTCTCACTGCGCTCTCTCACTGCGCTCTCTCACGGCGCTCTCTCACTGCTCTCTCTCACTGCACTCTCTCACTGCTCTCTCTCACTGCGCTCTCTCACTGCGCTCTCTCACTGCGCTCTCTCACTGCGCTCTCTCACTGCTCTCTCTCACTGCTCTCTCTCACTGCTCTCTCTCACTGCTCTCTCTCACTGCGCTCTCTCACTGCGCTCTCTCACTGCTCTCTCTCACTGCTCTCTCTCACTGCTCTCTCTCACTGCGCTCTCTCACTGCTCTCTCACTGCTCTCTCTCACTGCTCTCTCTCACTGCGCTCTCTCACTGCTCTCTCTCACTGCTCTCTCTCACTGCTCTCTCTCACTGCACTCTCTCACTGCTCTCTCTCACTGCTCTCTCTCACTGCTCTCTCTCACTGCGCTCTCTCACTGCTCTCTCTCACTGCGCCCTCTCACTGCGCTCCCTCACTGCTCTCTCTCACTGCGCTCTCTCACTGCTCTCTCTCACTGCGCTCTCTCACTGCTCTCTGTCACTGCGCTCTCTCACTGTTCTCTCTCACTGCGCTCTCTCACTGTTCTCGCTCACTGCTCTCTCTCACTGAGCTCTCTCACTGCTCTCTCTCACTGCTCTCTCTCACTGCTCTCTCTCACTGCGCTCTCTCACTGCGCTCTCTCACTGCGCTCCCTCACTGCTCTCTCTCACTGCTCTCTCTCACTGCGCTATCTCACTGCGCCCTCTCACTGCTCTCTCTCACTGCTCTCTCTCACTGCTCTCTCTCACTGCTCTCTCACTGCGCTCTCTCACTGCTCTCTCTCACTGCTCTCTCTCACTGCTCTCTCACTGCGCTCTCTCACTGCTCTCTCTCACTGCTCTCTCTCACTGCGCTCTCTCACTGCTCTCTCTCACTGCGCTCTCTCACTGCGCTCTCTCACTGCGTTCTCTCACTGCGCTCTCTCACTGCTCTCTCTCACTGCGCTCTCTCACTGCTCTCTCTCACTGCGCTCTCTCACTGCTCTCTCTCACTGCGCTCTCTCACTGCTCTCTCTCACTGCTCTCTCACTGCTCTCTCTCACTGCTCTCTCTCACTTCTCTCTCTCACTGCTCTCTCTCACTGCTCTCTCTCACTGCTCTCTCTCACTGCTCTCTCACTGCTCTCTCTCACTGCGCTCTCTCACTGCTCTCTCTCACTGCTCTCTCTCACTGCAATCTCTCACTGCGCTCTCTCACTGCAATCTCTCACTGCGCTCTCTCACTGCGCTATCTCACTGCGCTCTCTCACTGCGCTCCCTCACAGCTCTCTCTCACTGCTCTCTCTCACTGCGTTCTCTCACTGCGCTATCTCACTGCGCTCTCTCACTGCTCTCTCTCACTGCGGTCTCTCACTGCTCTCTCTCTCACTGCGCTCTCACTGCTCTCTCTCACTGCGCTCTCTCACTGCTCTCTCACTGCTCTCTCTCACTGCGCTATCTCACTGCGCTCTCTCACTGCGCTCTCTCACTGCTCTCTCACTGCTCTCTCTCACTGCGCTCTCTCACTGCTCTCTCACTGCTCTCTCTCACTGCGCTCTCTCACTGCGCTCTCTCACTGCTCTCTCTCACTGCTCTCTCTCACTGCGCTATCTCACTGCTCTCTCTCACTGCGCTCTCTCACTGCTCTCTCATTGCTCTCTCATTGCTCTCTCTCACTGTTCTCGCTCACTGCGCTCTCTCACTGCGCTCTCTCACTGCGCTCTCTCACTGCTCTCTCTCACTGCGCTCTCTCACTGCTCTCTCTCACTGCTCTCACTGCTCTCTCTCACTGCGCCCTCTCACTGCGCTCTCTCACTGCGCTCTCTCACTGCGCTCTCTCACTGCTCTCTCTCACTGCAATCTCTCACTGCGCTCTCTCACTGCGCTCTCTCACTGCGCTCTCTCACTGCGCTCTCTCACTGCGCTCTCTCACTGCGCTCTCTCACTGCGCTCTCTCACTGCGCTCTCTCACTGCGCTCTCTCACTGCTCTCTCTCACTGCTCTCTCTCACTGCGCTCTCTCACTGCGCTCTCTCACTGCGCTCTCTCACTGCGCTCTCTCACTGCGCTCTCTCACTGCTCTCTCACTGCTCTCTCTCACTGCGCTCTCTCACTGCTCTCTCTCACTGCGCTCTCTCACTGCTCTCTCTCACTGCGCTCTCTCACTGCGCTCTCTCACTGCTCTCTCTCACTGCGCTCTCTCACTGCTCTCTCTCACTGCGCCCTCTCGCTGCGCTCCCTCACTGCGCTCTCTCACTGCTCTCTCTCACTGCTCTCTGTCACTGCTCTGTCTCACTGCACCCTCTCGCTGCGCTCCCTCACTGCGTTTTCTCACTGCTCTCTCTCACTGCTCTCTCTCACTGCGCTCTCTCACTGCTCTCTCTCACTGCGCTCTCTCACTGCTCTCTCTCACTGCTCTCTCTCACTGCGCTCTCTCACTGCTCTCTCTCACTGCGCTCTCTCACTGCTCTCTCTCACTGCGCTCTCTCACTGCGCTCTCTCACGGCGCTCTCTCACTGCTCTCTCTCACTGCACTCTCTCACTGCTCTCTCTCACTGCGCTCTCTCACTGCGCTCTCTCACTGCGCTCTCTCACTGCGCTCTCTCACTGCTCTCTCTCACTGCTCTCTCTCACTGCTCTCTCTCACTGCGCTCTCTCACTGCGCTCTCTCACTGCTCTCTCTCACTGCTCTCTCTCACTGCTCTCTCTCACTGCACTCTCTCACTGCTCTCTCACTGCTCTCTCTCACTGCTCTCTCTCACTGCACTCTCTCACTGCTCTCTCTCACTGCTCTCTCTCACTGCTCTCTCTCACTGCACTCTCTCACTGCTCTCTCTCACTGCTCTCTCTCACTGCTCTCTCTCAATGCGCTCTCTCACTGCTCTCTCTCACTGCGCCCTCTCACTGCGCTCCCTCACTGCTCTCTCTCACTGCGCTCTCTCACTGCTCTCTCTCACTGCGCTCTCTCACTGCTCTCTCTCACTGCGCTCTCTCACTGTTCTCTCTCACTGCGCTCTCTCACTGTTCTCGCTCACTGCTCTCTCTCACTGAGCTCTCTCACTGCTCTCTCTCACTGCTCTCTCTCACTGCTCTCTCTCACTGCGCTCTCTCACTGCGCTCTCTCACTGCGCTCCCTCACTGCTCTCTCTCACTGCTCTCTCTCACTGCGCTATCTCACTGCGCCCTCTCACTGCTCTCTCTCACTGCTCTCTCTCACTGCTCTCTCTCACTGCTCTCTCACTGCGCTCTCTCACTGCTCTCTCTCACTGCTCTCTCTCACTGCTCTCTCACTGCGCTCTCTCACTGCTCTCTCTCACTGCTCTCTCTCACTGCGCTCTCTCACTGCTCTCTCTCACTGCGCTCTCTCACTGCGCTCTCTCACTGCGTTCTCTCACTGCGCTCTCTCACTGCTCTCTCTCTCACTGCGCTCTCTCACTGCTCTCTCTCACTGCGCTCTCTCACTGCTCTCTCTCACTGCGCTCTCTCACTGCTCTCTCTCACTGCTCTCTCACTGCTCTCTCTCACTGCTCTCTCTCACTTCTCTCTCTCACTGCTCTCTCTCACTGCTCTCTCTCACTGCTCTCTCTCACTGCTCTCTCACTGCTCTCTCTCACTGCGCTCTCTCACTGCTCTCTCTCACTGCTCTCTCTCACTGCAATCTCTCACTGCGCTCTCTCACTGCAATCTCTCACTGCGCTCTCTCACTGCGCTATCTCACTGCGCTCTCTCACTGCGCTCCCTCACAGCTCTCTCTCACTGCTCTCTCTCACTGCGCTCTCTCACTGCGCTATCTCACTGCGCTCTCTCACTGCTCTCTCTCACTGCGCTCTCTCACTGCTCTCTCTCTCACTGCGCTCTCACTGCTCTCTCTCACTGCGCTCTCTCACTGCTCTCTCACTGCTCTCTCTCACTGCGCTATCTCACTGCGCTCTCTCACTGTGCTCTCTCACTGCTCTCTCACTGCTCTCTCTCACTGCGCTCTCTCACTGCTCTCTCACTGCTCTCTCTCACTGCGCTCTCTCACTGCGCTCTCTCACTGCTCTCTCTCACTGCTCTCTCTCACTGCGCTATCTCACTGCTCTCTCTCACTGCGCTCTATCACTGCTCTCTCATTGCTCTCTCATTGCTCTCTCTCACTGTTCTCGCTCACTGCGCTCTCTCACTGCGCTCTCTCACTGCGCTCTCTCACTGCTCTCTCTCACTGCGCTCTCTCACTGCTCTCTCTCACTGCTCTCACTGCTCTCTCTCACTGCGCCCTCTCACTGCGCTCTCTCACTGCGCTCTCTCACTGCGCTCTCTCACTGCTCTCTCTCACTGCAATCTCTCACTGCGCTCTCTCACTGCGCTCTCTCACTGCGCTCTCTCACTGCGCTCTCTCACTGCGCTCTCTCACTGCGCTCTCTCACTGCGCTCTCTCACTGCGCTCTCTCACTGCGCTCTCTCACTGCTCTCTCTCACTGCTCTCTCTCACTGCGCTCTCTCACTGCGCTCTCTCACTGCGCTCTCTCACTGCGCTCTCTCACTGCGCTCTCTCACTGCTCTCTCACTGCTCTCTCTCACTGCGCTCTCTCACTGCTCTCTCTCACTGCGCTCTCTCACTGCTCTCTCTCACTGCGCTCTCTCACTGCGCTCTCTCACTGCTCTCTCTCACTGCGCTCTCTCACTGCTCTCTCTCACTGCGCCCTCTCGCTGCGCTCCCTCACTGCGCTCTCTCACTGCTCTCTCTCACTGCTCTCTCTCACTGCTCTGTCTCACTGCACCCTCTCGCTGCGCTCCCTCACTGCGCTTTCTCACTGCTCTCTCTCACTGCTCTCTCTCACTGCTCTCTCTCACTGCTCTCTCTCAGTGCTCTCTCTCACTGCGCTCTCTCACTGCTCTCTCTCACTGCGCTCTCTCACTGCTCTCTCTCACTGCGCTCTCTCACTGCTCTCTCTCACTGCGCTCTCTCACTGCTCTCTCTCACTGTGCCCTCTCACTGCGCTCTCTCACTGCTCTCTCTCACTGCGCTCTCTCACTGCTCTCTCTCACTGCGCTCTCTCACTGCTCTCTCTCACTGCTCTCTCTCACTGCTCTCTCACTGCTCTCTCTCACTGCGCTCTCTCACTGCTCTCTCTCACTGCGCTCTCTCACTGCTCTCTCTCACTGCGCTCTCTCACTGCGCTCTCTCACGGCGCTCTCTCACTGCTCTCTCTCACTGCGCTCTCTCACTGCGCTCTCACTGCTCTCTCTCACTGCGCTCTCTCACTGCGCTCTCTCACTGCGCTCTCTCACTGCGCTCTCTCACTGCTCTCTCTCACTGCTCTCTCACTGCTCTCTCTCACTGCTCTCTCTCACTGCGCTCTCTCACTGCGCTCTCTCACTGCTCTCTCTCACTGCTCTCTCTCACTGCTCTCTCTCACTGCGCTCTCTCACTGCTCTCTCACTGCTCTCTCTCACTGCTCTCTCTCACTGCGCTCTCTCACTGCTCTCTCTCACTGCTCTCTCTCACTGCTCTCTCTCACTGCACTCTCTCACTGCTCTCTCTCACTGCTCTCTCTCACTGCTCTCTCTCACTGCGCTCTCTCACTGCTCTCTCTCACTGCGCCCTCTCACTGCGCTCCCTCACTGCTCTCTCTCACTGCTCTCTCTCACTGCTCTCTCTCACTGCGCTCTCTCACTGCGCTCTCTCACTGCGCTCTCTCACTGCTCTCTCTCACTGCGCTCTCTCACTGCTCTCTCTCACTGCGCTCTCTCACTGCTCTCTCTCACTGCGCTCTCTCACTGTTCTCGCTCACTGCTCTCTCTCACTGAGCTCTCTCACTGCTCTCTCTCACTGCTCTCTCTCACTGCTCTCTCTCACTGCGCTCTCTCACTGCGCTCTCTCACTGCGCTCCCTCACTGCTCTCTCTCACTGCTCTCTCTCACTGCGCTATCTCACTGCGCCCTCTCACTGCTCTCTCTCACTGCTCTCTCTCACTGCTCTCTCACTGCGCTCTCTCACTGCTCTCTCTCACTGCTCTCTCTCACTGCTCTCTCACTGCGCTCTCTCACTGCTCTCTCTCACTGCTCTCTCTCACTGCGCTCTCTCACTGCTCTCTCTCACTGCGCTCTCTCACTGCGCTCTCTCACTGCGCTCTCTCACTGCGCTCTCTCACTGCTCTCTCTCACTGCGCTCTCTCACTGCTCTCTCTCACTGCGCTCTCTCACTGCTCTCTCTCACTGCGCTCTCTCACTGCTCTCTCTCACTGCTCTCTCACTGCTCTCTCTCACTGCTCTCTCTCACTTCTCTCTCTCACTGCTCTCTCTCACTGCTCTCTCTCACTGCTCTCTCTCACTGCTCTCTCACTGCTCTCTCTCACTGCTCTCTCTCACTGCGCTCTCTCACGGCTCTCTCTCACTGCTCTCTCTCACTGCGCTCTCTCACTGCTCTCTCTCACTGCTCTCTCTCACTGCAATCTCTCACTGCGCTCTCTCACTGCTCTCTCTCACTGCGCTCCCTCACTGCTCTCTCTCACTGCAATCTCTCACTGCGCTCTCTCACTGCGCTATCTCACTGCGCTCTCTCACTGCTCTCTCACTGCTCTCTCTCACTGCGCTCTCTCACTGCGCTCTCTCACTGCGCTCTCTTAGTGCTCTCTCACTGCTCTCTCTCACTGCTCTCTCTCACTGCGCTCTCTCACTGCGCTATCTCACTGCGCTCTCTCACTGCTCTCTCTCACTGCGCTCTCTCACTGCTCTCTCTCACTGCACTCTCTCACTGCTCTCTCTCACTGCTCTCTCTCACTGCTCTCTCTCACTGCGCTCTCTCACTGCTCTCTCTCACTGCGCTCTCACTGCTCTCTCTCACTGCGCTCTCTCACTGCTCTCTCACTGCTCTCTCTCACTGCGCTATCTCACTGCGCTCTCTCACTGCGCTCTCTCACTGCTCTCTCACTGCTCTCTCTCACTGCGCTCTCTCACTGCTCTCTCACTGCTCTCTCTCACTGCGCTCTCTCACTGCGCTCTCTCACTGCTCTCACTGCTCTCTCTCACTGCGCTATCTCACTGCTCTCTCTCACTGCGCTCTCTCACTGCTCTCTCATTGCTCTCTCTCACTGTTCTCGCTCACTGCTCTCTCTCACTGCTCTCTCTCACTGCGCTCTCTCACTGCGCTATCTCACTGCGCTCTCTCACTGCTCTCTCTCACTGCGCTCTCTCACTGCTCTCTCTCACTGCACTCTCTCACTGCTCTCTCTCACTGCTCTCTCTCACTGCTCTCTCTCACTGCGCTCTCTCACTGCTCTCTCTCACTGCGCTCTCACTGCTCTCTCTCACTGCGCTCTCTCACTGCTCTCTCACTGCTCTCTCTCACTGCGCTATCTCACTGCGCTCTCTCACTGCGCTCTCTCACTGCTCTCTCACTGCTCTCTCTCACTGCGCTCTCTCACTGCTCTCTCACTGCTCTCTCTCACTGCGCTCTCTCACTGCGCTCTCTCACTGCTCTCACTGCTCTCTCTCACTGCGCTATCTCACTGCTCTCTCTCACTGCGCTCTCTCACTGCTCTCTCACTGCGCTCTCTCACTGCGCTCTCTCACTGCTCTCTCTCACTGCGCTCTCTCACTGCTCTCTCTCACTGCTCTCACTGCTCTCTCTCACTGCGCCCTCTCACTGCTCTCTCACTGCTCTCTCTCACTGCTCTCTCTCACTGCAATCTCTCACTGCGCTCTCTCACTGCGCTCTCTCACTGCTCTCTCTCACTGCAATCTCTCACTGCGCTCTCTCACTGCGCTCTCTCACTGCGCTCTCTCACTGCGCTCTCTCACTGCGCTCTCTCACTGCGCT
The DNA here is from genome assembly GCF_902713615.1 of Scyliorhinus canicula. Classification (NCBI taxonomy): domain Eukaryota; kingdom Metazoa; phylum Chordata; class Chondrichthyes; order Carcharhiniformes; family Scyliorhinidae; genus Scyliorhinus; species Scyliorhinus canicula. The sequence continues at coordinate 1,621,035 of NC_052161.1, forward strand.
CTCTCAATGCGCTCTCTCACTGTGCTCTCTCACTGCGCTCTCTCACTGCTCTCTCTCACTGCTCTCTCTCACTGCGCTCTCTCACTGCGCTCTCTCACTGCGCTCTCTCACTGCGCTCTCTCACTGCGCTCTCTCACTGCTCTCTCTCACTGTTCTCGCTCACTGCGCCCTCTCACTGCGCTCCCTCACTGCTCTCTCTCACTGCGCTCTCTCACTGCTCTCTCTCACTGCGCCCTCTCACTGCTCTCTCTCACTGCTCTCTCTCACTGCGCTCTCTCACTGCGCTATCTCACTGCGCTCTCTCACTGCGCTCTCTCACGGCGCTCTCTCACTGCGCTCTCTCACTGCGCTCTCTCAATGCGCTCTCTCACTGCGCTCTCTCACTGCGCTCTCTCACTGCGCTCTCTCACTGCTCTCTCTCACTGCGCTCTCTCACTGCTCTCTCTCACTGTTCTCGCTCACTGCGCCCTCTCACTGCGCTCCCTCACTGCTCTCTCTCACTGCGCTCTCTCACTGCTCTCTCTCACTGCGCCCTCTCACTGCTCTCTCTCACTGCGCCCTCTCACTGCTCTCTCTCACTGTTCTCGCTCCTCCTGTTGACCCTTACTGATTGACACAGACACCCATTGGGCTGACCCACCACTCCCTAAATTCCCCACCGTTCCCCTTATTGCCCCCGTCAGCCACAGGAAATGGCCCCTTACCAGCGTCTGTGTATCCTCCGTCCATCCTCCTGTTTCGGCTATTCTCCATTTCAAAGGTACCTGTTAGGGGATTGGAGACACCGGAGTTAGCCCCAGATCAGAGCAACGTTTCCACATCAGAGACTCACACACGCAACCCTCCGGCCACGTACAGGGGAAACGCAGCTTGCCACGACGTAGTGTGGCCATAGAAAGCCGGGAAACCCGGTTCCCGGGACCTAGCCGGCTCGCAACGCCTCGTCAGATTCATCACGGCCTCGCCAGATGTTGTGATGTGAATTCGCCCACAGTGGGCGGGATCACGTTTTAGCAAATGTGTATATCAGAGTGAGACAGTGAGCCTCACTCTGAGGTACAGATTCCCGAGGTATCTGAGACTTTGGGATTCAATCCCTTCGCCTCCGTGACCTCAGACCGGAGCCGTTCAGCCCTGGTCCCCACCAATGGGAGCCAGCTGGAACGGCACTGATGGGGGTTTGCGAGGGGATTGGAGGCTGCGGTCCCTTTGGGGACAGTGGTGCCCTGGTACTGTTGGTGGCACCTGGGAACCCTGGCAGCCTGGCACGGCCAAGGTGGCAAGCTGGCATTTTTTGCACGAGGATGATTGGGCTGGATTACCCGGCGTGGGTGTTCGGGGTGGGGGGGGGGGGGGTGCAGTGGGGGGGGGGTGATCTCTCGCAGAGGGGTTCCAATGGGCGGAGCTCCCCTCTGTGTGCGATCTCGGCCACGCGTTCCCCGTTCCGACCCCTTGTCTAACCCGAGTCACGTTGAATAGCCACGTGTTTCTCGGCATTGCGAGTGCCGGGAGAACAGGCGGCCACACGCGCTCGCTCGACTTTATTCCTTGGGGAGAATCGCGCCCTTAGTTAGGGAAATCCAGGAGTGACTCCAGACGCAGACTGACACTCAAGGTCAGAACCATATCCCCATCTGTGATCTCTGACTCTGCATGTTGCCAATTCTGCTTCGTCTATTGATTCTTCCTTTCGGTTTCCCCAGGAATTGGCTTCGGATCAGGTTTTATCCCCGGGATGAGATCTGAAAGCGCTGTCTGCTCACCAATATCCATGAAATCTTTGTGATTCAACTGCTGATAATTTCCCACACCATTCATCTCACATTCAGCTGCAGAGAAAGGGAGAAAAGAGATTAAATACTGGCAGGTTAGGAGAAAGCCAAACATTTCATACTAATAATAATCGCTTATTGTCACGAGCAGGCTTTCAATGAAGTTACTGTGAAAAGCCCCTAGTCGCCACATTCTGCCGCCTGTTCGGGGAGGCTGGTACGGGAATTGAACCCGCGCTGCTGGCCTTGTTCTGCATTACAAGCCAGCTGTTTAGCCCACTGTGCTAAACCAGCCCCTAAACATTGTCGGGATTCTCCGGTCCCCGAGCCGGGTTATTCTCAGCCACACGCTGCTAAAGGGTTCTCTATCCCCGCCCTGCCCCACCCCGCCCCTCAGAGAAAGCCCCAGGCGGGGGCACGCTACCAGCGGGAAAAGGGAATCCCAACCACTGGAGAATTCTGGCCACCTCCAAACATGTCTCAATGTTTTACGCACAATAGTTGTGGGAGGAATGTTGTCTGGGACACACTGCTTCATTAATGCTGCTTCATTAATGCTGCTTCATTAATGCTGCTTCATTAATGCTGCTTCATTAATGCTGCGCTCATCAACAGGTCAGACCCAGAAGCTCAGGAAGCCGAGGAAAGGAAGAACTTACGGATAAATATACCAATTAGGAGCAGGAGTAGGTCCCTCAGTCACTCGGCCACTCGGCCCTCGGCCACTCGGCCGTCGGCCCCTCGGCCACTCGGTCCCTCGGCCCCTCGGCCCCTCGGTCCCTCGGCCACTCGGCCACTCGGTCCCTCGGCCACTCGCCCCTCAGCCACTTGGCCCCTCGGCCCCTCGGCCCCTCAGCCACTCGCCCTTCGGCCCCTCGGCCACTCGGCCCCTCGGCCCCTCGGTCCCTCGGCCACTCGGCCCCTCGGCCCCTCGGTCCCTCGGCCACTCGGCCCCTCGGCCACTCGCCCCTCGGCCCCTCGGCCCCTCGGCCACTCGCCCCTCGGCCCCTCGGCCCCTCAGCCCCTCGGTCCCTCGGCCACTCGGCCACTCGGCCACTCGCCCCTCGGCCCTTCTGCCCCTCGGTCCCTCGGCCCCTTGGCCACGGCTTCTCGGCCCCTCGGCCACTCGCCCCTCAGCCACTCGGCCCCTCGGCCCCTCGGCCCCTCGGCCCCTCGGCCCCTCGGCCCCTCGGCCCCTCGGCCCCTCGGCCCCTCAGCCACTCGGCCCCTCGGCCCCTCGGTCACTCGGCCCCTCGGCCCCTCGGCCCCTCGGCCCCTCGGCCCCTCGGTCACTCGGCCCCTCGGCCCCTCGGCCCCTCGGTCCCTCAGCCACTCGGCCCTCGGCCCCTCGGCCCCTCGGCCCCTCGGCCACTCGGCCCCTTGGCCACTCGGCCCCTTGAACCTGCTCCTTCATTCTTAGAGTCATAGAATTTGCAGTGCAGAGGAAGGCCATTTGGCCCATCTAGACTGCACCGGCCCTTGGAACGAGCACCCCACCTAAGCCCACACCTCCACCCAGCAACCCCTGGGACACTAAGGGCAATTTAGCATGGCCAGTCAATCTAACCTGCACATCTTTGGACTGTGTGAGGAAACCGGAGCACCCGGAGGAAACCCACGCACACACGGGGAGAACATGCAGACTCCACACAGACAGTGACTCAAGCCGGGTGTAATGAACTCCAATTGGCTTTATTTGTTGGCCAATTGGAGTATGAGCTCCCTCAATGATAGCTCATTGAGGGGGGCCCATATAATCACCTGTGTAGGCTTTGTGAGCCAGTCTTAAGTTGACTGGACTGCTAGCAGCACTGTTTGTAGCTGCTCCTGTAATATCGTTATTGTAAATAAATATTGGTGTGGTGACGGAACTCCTGCCTCCCGTGGATTACTACACCGGGAATCGAACCTGGGACCCTGGAGCTGTGAAGCCACAGTGCTATCCACTGTGCTACCGTGCTGCTCATCGCTCATCTGACTGTAACCCCAACCCCACATTCCTGCCCACCACCCTCTTCACCCTTTCACCCTCTTGATGACAAGAATCCATCCATAAGATTATTCAAAGTTTCTGCTTCCACTGCCTTTTGAGGAAGAGAGTTGCAGAGACTCACCCCCCTCTGGGAGGAAACAATTCTCCTCATCTCTGCCTTAAATAAGTCACCCCTAGATTCTTCGACAAGAGGAAACATGCTCTCCACACCCACCCTGTCAACACCCCTCAGGATCGTAAAGGTTTCAATCAAGTCGCCTCTTACTCTTTGAAACTTGTGTGTACAAACAAAACGTCTCCAAACTTTCCTCATACAACAATCTGCCGATTCCTGGTATTAGGCTAGTAAACCTTTCCTGAACTGCTTTGAATGTATTTACATCTTTGCTGAAGTAAGAAGACAATACTCTGCATAAAACTCCAGATGTGATCTGACCAATGCCCCATACAGCTGAAGCAGAAGCTCCCGAATCAATTCCCCTCAATTGCTAGACCTGTATACTCGACTTTTGTGATTCAAATGTATATGAAGGTCAAGTGGGTAACCAGAGTAGCAGCACGGTAGCACAGTGGTTAGCACTGTGGCTTCACAGCTCCAGGGTCCCAGGTTTGATTCCCGGCTTGGGTCACTGTCTGTGCGGAGTCAGCACACCCTCCGTGTGTGCGTGGGTTTCCTCCGGGTGCTCCGGTTTCCTCCTACAAGTCCCGAAAGACGAGCTGTTAGGTAATTTGGACATTGTGAATTCTCCCTCTGTGTACCCGAACAGGCGCCGGAATGTGGCGACTAGGGGCTTTTCACAGTAACTTCATTGCAGTGTTAATGTAAGCCTACTTGTGACAATAAAGATTATTATTTTAAAAAGAGTTGGGCCCAATAGGAACCAAAGTGGCAATCTGTATGGATCTGAAAGACGTAGGTGAGGTATTAAATTTGTATTTTGCATCTGTGTTCACCATGGAGAAGGACTTGTTGGTATAGAAAACAGGGAGGGGGCGATGGTATAATTGAACAGATTATCATTGAGAGGTGCGAGGTGTTTGTAGTTTTAGCAGGTTTACAAGTGGATAAATCCCCAGGTCCAGACGAGATGTATCCCAGGCTGCTGTGTGAGGCAAGGAAGGAGCTTTCAGGGGCTCTGATGCTAATTTCTCAATCCTCTCTTGCTCCAGGAGAGGTGACAGAGGGCTGTCGAACAGAGAATGTGGTACCATTATTCAAGAAGGGAAGTAGGGAAAAACCAGGTTATTACAGGTCAGTGAGTCTGACATCAGTGGTCGGGAAATTATTGGAAAAAAACTCTGAGGGACACAATTAATCTCCACTTGGAGAGGCAAAGAGTAATCAAGGATAGTCAGCATGTCTTGTCAGGAGGAGATCGGGACTAACAAATTTCATTACATTTGTGGAGGAGGTGACTAGATGTGTGGATGAGGGTGATACAATCTGCATGTACTTCAGAAAGGCTTTTGAGAAGGTCCCGCATGGGAGACAGCTCAAGAAGATAAGAGTCCAGGGCATTCAGGGCAATTTGGCAAATTAGACCCAAAATTGGCTTATTGCAGGAGGCAGAGGGAAATGGTCAAAGGCTGTTTTTGTGACTGAAAGTTTGTGTCCATGGTGTACGTCAGGGATCGGTGCTGGAACATTTGCTGTTTGTATTTACATTAATAGAGGGGAATGTTTACATTAATAGAGGGGAATGTGGGGGTTATGGTCAGTGAGTTTGCAGATGACACAATAATTGGTGATGTTATAAATAGCGAGGAAGAAAGCCTTTGGTTACAGAACGATATAGACGGGCTGGTCAGATGGGCAGAACAGGGGCAAATGGAATTTAACAATGAAAGGGGTGAAGTGATGTTGGGGTCCCAGGTTCGATTCCCGGCTTGGGTCACTGTCTGTCACGGCGAGAACGTGCAGACTCCGCACAGACAGTGGGGCAGCACAGTAGCATTGTGGATAGCACAATGGCTTCACAGCTCCAGGGACCCGGGTTCGATTCCCGGCTTGGGTCACTGTCTGTGCGGAGTCTGCACATCCTCCCCGTGTGTGCGTGGGTTTCCTCCGGGTGCTCCGGTTTCCTCCTACAGTCCAAAGATGTGCAGGTTAGGTGGATTGGCCGTGACAAATTGCCCTTAGTGTCCAAAATTGCCCTCAGTGTTGGGTGGGGTTATGGGGATAGTGTGGAGGTGTTGACCTTGGGTAGGGTGCCCTTTCCAAGAGCCGGTGCAGACTCGATGGGCCGAATGGCCTCCTTCTGCACTGTAAATTCTATGAAATTCTATCTATCTATTCTACGATGCATTATTATCAAGACAATGATACACAATGAACGGTAGGGCACTCGGACGTACAGAATACCAGAGGGTCCTTGGGGTGCAGGTCCACAGTTCCTGAAGGCAGCAGGACAGGTAGATAAGGTGGATAGGAAGATACATTGGACAGTTGCCTTTATTAGCCGAGGCATAGACTGTAGGGGCAGGAAGGTTATAATGGAGCTGTATAACACACTGGCTCGGCAACAGCTGGAGTACTGTGTGCAGTTCTAGTCACCACACTAGAGAATGGACGTGATTGCACTGGAGAGGGTGCAGAGGAGATTCACCAGGATGTTGCCCCCGGGCTGGAGTGTTTCAGCGATGAGGAGAGACTGGTTACACTGGGATTGTTTCCCTGGAACAGAGGAGGCTGAGGGGGACCTGATTGAAATGGACAAAAGAACTATGAGGGTCATAGACAGGGTAAATAGGAAGAAACATTTCCCCTTGGGGTCAATAACTGGGGGCACAGATTTACGGTAAGGGGCAGGAGGTTGAGAGGGGATGTGTGAGACAATGTTTTACCCAGAGGGTGATGGGAATCTGGAACTCACTGCCTGAAAGGGAGGTGGAGGCAGAGACCCTCACAACATTTAAGAAGCAATTAGATGAGCATTTCAAATGCCACAGCACACAAGGCTAGGGACCAAGTGCTGGAAAATGGGATTAGGATAGGTGCCTGACAGAACCAACCTGATGGGCTGAAGGGCCTCTTTCTATGCTGCAAAACTCTATGATTTCATGCATTAGGACTCCCAGATCCCTCTGCATCTCCGATCTCTGCAATCTCTCACCAATTGGATAATAAGCTTCTCTTTTATTCTTCCTGTCGAAATGGACAATTTCATATTTATCCACATCATTGTCCATTTGCCAGATTTGTGCCCATTCACTGAACCTGCCAATGTCCCTTTGCAGCCTCCGTATGTCCTCTTCACAATTTACTTTCCATCATATCTTTGTGCCTTTAGCAAATGTACCAAAAATACCTTCAGCCCCTTCATCCACGTCATTTATATAAATTGTAAAAAGTTGAGGCCCCAGCACTGAACCCTGTGACACACCAATCGTCACATCCTACCAACAGACCTGTTTATGCCAACTCTCTGTTTTCTGTTAGCTAGATAATCTTCAATTCATCTTATCCTGTTTGGGTACACAGAGGGAGAATTCAGAATGTCCGATTCACCTAACAGCACGTCTTTCGGGACTTGTGGGAGGAAACCGGAGCACCCGGAGGAAACCCACACAGACACAGGGAGAACGTGCAGACTCCGCACAGACATTGACCCAAGCCGGGAATCAAACCTGGGACCCTGGCACTGTGAAGCAACAGTGCTAACCACTGTGCTACTGTGCCACCCAGCCAATACTAAAAAAAAGAGTACAACACAACGGGGGTGCAGGAACAGAGGACCTGGGCGTATATGTGCATAAAACCCGTGGCAGCACAGGTTAAGAGAGCTCTTAATAAAGCAGATAGTATTCTGAGATTTATTCATAGGGACACAAAAGTACAAGAGCAGGGGGTCATGCTGAATTTAGATTAAGACCTCAACTGGAATATTGGGCGCGATTCTCCGCAAAGGCGGAGAGTCGTGAAGGCTGCCACGAAAACGGCCGTGTTTCACGGCAGCCTCCACGCCCCCTCCCGGGACCCGATTCTGTTCCCCCGTTCGGGGCTAGCATCGCGGCCCCGTGAACTACGGCATCGCGGGCTTAACAAATTTCGCTAAGCCCGCGCGCCAAAGTTAGCGACGGCTGACGCATATGATGACGTCATCCACGCATATGCGTCAGACCCGCGCATGCGCGGTCCGTAATGCCCCTCAGCCGCCCTGCGGACTGATCCTGCGGGGCGGTGGAGGGAGAAAGAGTGCGCGGGAATCGGACCCGCTGCCCGCGATCGGTGCCCACCAATCGCTGGCCCATGCCACCCTTGGCACGGCCGTGGTGCGGCCGTGCCAATCGGTGGCATGGTTGTGCAGAACGGCACTTTGCAGCCGTTTTCACGAACTGGTATAGCAGGTGTATTAAAATTCGTGAAAACGGCCGTAAAGGCCTTGGAAATCGGCCCATCGGCCAGGGGAGAATCGCTGCTCGCCGTAAAAAAACGGCAAGCAGCGATTTGTGCCGGGGGGCAGGCGTGGGGGGGGGGGGGGAATAGCGGGAGGGCGTCAGACCAGCGTCGCCGTAAAAATTTGCGCCGCCCGCTATTCTCCGCCCCGTCGTGAGTGCGGAGAATCGCGCCCATTGTGTCCAGTTCTTGGTGTCACTATTCAGGAAGGATGTGAAGGCACTTGTAGGAAAGTTTAATTTTGATAATTATTGACAATTAGTTTTTGTAGCTTAGCTGTGGCATGAGTTAAATAATCCAAATGTGTCAACCCAATATAGTTTTATCCTGAATTCTGGGGTACTAGCACATTGCCATTGCTTTGCATCATACTGTCAGTGATGCAAGACGTCAGGTTGAACAATACTGGTACAGACCCACCCTCCTCCCTCTCAATTATAATTATCAGCTCCGTTCCCTAATTCAAAGTCCTATTGTGCAAAGAAAAACAAGTATTAAAACAATCAGCCTTGTGCATTAAATTGGTCCAGTTTAACTTGCGATGTTTAAAAGACACTTTTGTTTTGCAGTATATAATCATCTTTGATTTTGTAAGTTGAGAATTAAGTTCTACAATTAGCTTTTGTAACTGTATAATTATTTTAAATTGTAATATCTGCTAGTTGAATATGTTGTTTAGCACACCAATCAATTTAAATGTCGATTTTATATAGACTCTGTCTAATTGCTGTAACTTACGTTTTGCAAAATAATTCAATATTTTTTAATGACTTATACCAACCACTGACACATGGAACAGAAACATACGATAGCAAAGCAGTTATCTCAGCAACATGCTCCTGGCCGGGATTCTCCGAGCCCGCGCTGGGTCGGAGAATCGCCGGGGGGGGGTGGGCGCAGGAATCCCGCCACGCCACTCCGACGCTGGGCCGCCGAATTCCTGGAGGTCGGAGGCCGCTGAAATAGGCCCCGCGGTGATTCTGAGCGGGCGATGGGCCGAACTCCCGCCGGGTTCCGCCGAGTCCCGCCAGCGTGGTTCAAACTTGGTACCCACCGGCGGGAGTACGAACCCGCGGCCGATGCGTACGTCCGCTGGGGGGGGGGGGGGGATCTGACACCGGGGGAGGCCTCCATGGGGTCCAGGCCCAAGATCGGGGGCTTCCGATTGGCCGGCAGTCGGGATCTGGAGGGGCCTACCTCCTTCCGCGCAGGCCCGCTGTTCGGTCGCCGACATGTTGCTTCGCGCAGACACGGAGACGGCCGTCACGCGCATGCACGGATCCACGCGGCCGTGCAGGGCCGGCTTTCGGTACCGGAGCAGCGCATAGCACTCTGCCGCTGTTCTAGCCCCCGAATAACAGGAGAATTACTGGGCCTGGAGACCCATTGACGCTGGCGTTGCTCGCGCCCAGTTTTGACGCCGAACGTGCAGACTCAGCACAGACAGTGACCCAAGCCGGGAATCAAACCTGGGACCCTGGAGCTGTGAAGCAACAGTGCTAACCACTGTGCTACTGAACTTATATTCTATAAATAAGACAATATAGCCCATTTTGTAAACTTCTCTATTAGCATTAAGGTTAGAAGCAACTTTAACATTCTATCCTTTGTTTTAAAATTAAAGTAACTAGTTCCGAGCAGGCAGAGAGAGAAGTAACAGAAACTTTCAAATGACCTGTACAAAACATAGTACGTCATCTAACCAAGGGAAACGGTCCATTCTGGGCGGGATTAGAGGGCTGTTCCTGGCACTTGTAGCACTCTGGGTTTTTTCCGGGCTTCGATGGGGAACACCTGGCCAAGGCACCTCAGTACAGGCTGAGATCGGGGCAGTATTTATTAATGGCCTCCCAATCTCTCCACCCCCTGACGAGTCCTCCAGACCCCACCAGCTCAGCTGTGGGGGGTCCTCGAGCCCACCTGATATGGGCAAGTCACCACCGGGCGCAATCCCTGGTGCAGGCAAAATGCCAACTGGGCACTTCCAGCCTGGCAGTGCCACCTGAGCACCGTGGCAGTCCCAGGCTGGCACCCAGGTGATACTGCCATGATGTCCAGGTGGCACTGCCAAGCTGGCACCGCTGCAGTACCCGGTGGCATCAGCAGTGCCAGGGCACCACCCTATCTAGATACCAGCGACCCCAGGGCCTCCAATCACCTGGGAGATGTACCCAAGTGCTGCTAGGCCTGGTCCCCGTTTGTGGGCAGCAGCACTAATCGGTGCCCAGCTGGGTCTCCATGGCGAGTTCAGTAGCTCTCAGGAGCTGGTTCAATCTGGTGAGCAGAGTGAAGTGAGTTTAGGGGGCGGACGAGACATAGTGACCTTCAGGAATCCTGGGCGAGGCCTGTCCTGGGACATACCAGCTCCGATTCCAATGGGACGTGGCCAGTAAATGGCACCCAGAGAAAGGGGTCTAATTTGATACCAATTACTGAGACCATGAGACAATAGAAAATGAAATCAATGATGACCATCATCCTTGAGAATAGAAACCGATCGTGCCCCTGGACCAATCACAAATTGATCACGCACCCCTTAAGCCAATTAAAAATTAGTCTCAACTAATTTAGGCCAATTAGACTGCAATATAGTACATAAAACATGCAGTGCAGAAGGAGGCCATTTGGCCCATCGAGACTGCACCGACCCACTTAAGCCCTCACTTCCACCCTATCCCCGTAACCCAATAACCCCTCCTAACCTTTTTGGACACAAAGGGCAATTTATCATGGCTAATCCACCTAACCTGCACGTCTTTGGACTGTGGGAGGAAACCGGAGCATCCGGAGGAAACCCACGCACACACGGGGAGAATGTGCAGACTCTGCACAGACAGTGACCCAGTGGGGAATCGAACCTGGGACCGTGGTGCTGTAAAGCCACAGTGCTAACCACTGTGCTACCGTCCTGCCCAAAATATAATTGATTGCACTATGGGTTGTGGCTTGGAATGAAGCAGATTTCACAAAGAAAGTTGTGTGGTGAGTGCCTGCTGTTCACAGCGAAGCAGACGTTAAGGAGGAGGAGCAGAAACTCAGGGTGAACCTGCGCCAAAACTAAAGCAGGTCGCAGGAGTGACCAGAGTGCGCTGGTCAGGACCTGAGTTTGGTAGGTATTCATCGACAACTTATTAAAGATTTTCTGAGTTGCTTCACCGCACTGTATCCTGTTGCCGAAATGGTTTATCTCCAATAAACACAATTAGAATTGAAGTTCAAATAATGCCAAAACTAACATTGAATGCAGAAAGATTCCCGAGAATGGTTCCGGGGTGAGGAGCTAAGTTATAAAGACAGATTGGAAAAGTCTGGGATAGTTTTCCTTGGAGAACTGAAGATCGAGAAGACGTTGTATTGGCGGCACGGTGGCGCAGTAGCTGGCATTGCCACCTGGTCACCCGAGGACCAGGTTCGAGCCCGGCCCCGGGTCACGGTCCGCGTGGAGTTTTTTCAGATTTGTTTGTGGGATGTGGGTGTCGCAGGCTGTACCAGCATTTACTGCCTGTCCCTAATTGCCTTTGAGGGGGGAGTTAAGAGTCAACCCCATTGCTGTGGGTCTGGACTCACATGTAGGCCGGACCGGGTAAGGACAGCAGATTTCCTTCCCTGAAGGACATTAGTCAACCAGATGGAATTTTAAGACAATTGACAATGGTTTCATGGTCATCGTTAGACATTTAATTCCAGATTTTACTGAATTCAAATTTCACCCCCTGCCGTGGTGGGATTTGAACCTGGGTCCCCAGAGCATTACTCTGGGTCTCTGGTTTACTAGCCCAGTGACAATACCACTACGCCACCGCCTCCCGTCAACTTAGCACATTCTCCCCGTGTCTGCATGGGTCTCACCCCCACAACACAAAGATGTGCAGGGTTGGTGGATCGGCCACGCTGAATTGGGAAGAAAAGAGTTGGGTACTCTAAATTTATTTTTTAAAATGTAATTAAAGAGAAGGGATTTTACAAAGCTGCTCAACATCATGAGGGGGCTGGACAGAGTAGACAGAGAAAAACTGTTCCCACTCATGAAATGATGGAGAAGGAGAGGGCACAGATTTAGTGGGATATGGGGAGAAACCTTTCATGCAGTGACTGGGTAAGTGGTTAGATTCTGGACGCTCTGCCTCACAGTCTGCAGCAGCCAGTTTCAATCGAGGCATTCCAAAGGGAATTTGACTGTTTCCTGCGAAGGAAGAATATGCAGAATTCCAAGGAGAAGGCGGGGAATGGGAGTAAGTGAGTTGCTCATTCGGAGAGATAGTGCAGGCCCGATGGCTCAAATGGCCTCCTTCTGCGCTGTACACAGTGTTTAGCACAATTGCTTCACAGCTCCAGGGTCCCAGGTTCGATTCCCGGCTGGGTCACTGTCTGTGCGGAGTCTGCACGTCCTCCCCGTGTCTGCGTGGGTTTCCTCCGGGTGCTCCGGTTTCCTCCCACAGTCTAAAGATGTGCAGGTTAGGGTGGATTGCCCGTGCTAAATTTCCCTTAGTGTCCAAAAATTGCCCTTAGTGTTGGGTGGGGTTACTGGGATATGGGGATAGGGTGGAGGTGTGGGCTTGGGTACAGTGCTTTCCAAGAGCCGGTGCAGACTTGATGGGCCGAATGGCCTCCTTCTGCACTGTAAATTCTATGATTCTATGAGCCCCCTCTGCTACCTCTTCAAAAACGATGGTCAGTATTGAGCCCACTATCTCTCTCTCAGATGGTCAGTATTGAGCCCACTATCTCTCTCTCAGATGGTCAGTATTGAGCCCACTATCTCTCTCTCAGATGGTCAGTATTGAGCCCACTATCTCTCTCTCAGATGGTCAGTATTGAGCCCACTATCTCTCTCAGATGGTCAGTATTGAGCCCACTATCTCTCTCTCAGATGGTCAGTATTGAGCCCACTATCTCTCTCTCAGATGGTCAGTATTGAAGCCACTATCTCTCTCTCAGATGGTCAGTATTGAGCCCACTATCTCTCTCAGATGGTCAGTATTGAGCCCACTATCTCTCTCTCAGATGGTCAGTATTGAGCCCACTATCTCTCTCTCAGATGGTCAGTATTGAGCCCACTATCTCTCTCTCAGATGGTAAGTATTGAGCCCACTATCTCTCTCTCAGATGGTCAGTATTGAGCCCACTATCTCTCTCTCAGATGGTCAGTATTGAGGCCACTATCTCTCTCTCAGATGGTCAGTATTGAGGCCACTATCTCTCTCTCAGATGGTCAGTATTGAGCCCACTATCTCTCTCTCAGATGGTCAGTATTGAGCCCACTATCTCTCTCTCAGATGGTCAGTATTGAGCCCACTATCTCTCTCTCAGATGGTCAGTATTGAGCCCACTATCTCTCTCTCAGATGGTAAGTATTGAGCCCACTATCTCTCTCTCAGATGGTCAGTATTGAGCCCACTATCTCTCTCTCAGATGGCCAGTATTGAGCCCACTATCTCTCTCTCAGATGGTCAGTATTGAGCCCACTATCTCTCTCTCAGATGGTAAGTATTGAGCCCACTATCTCTCTCTCAGATGGTCAGTATTGAGCCCACTATCTCTCTCTCAGATGGCCAGTATTGAGCCCACTATCTCTCTCTCAGATGGCCAGTATTGAGGCCACTATCTCTCTCAGACCTCTCTCTGCTGTGTCTAAAAGCAAAATTACTGCGGATGCTGGAATCTGAGACAAAAAAACAGAAAATGCTGGAAAATCTCAGCAGGTCCGGCAGCATCTGTAGGGAGAGAAAATAAAGTTAACGTTTTGAGTCTGTGTCTTTTCTTCAGAGCTTTTCTTCAGAGCTCTGTTGAAGAGTTTCATAGAATTTACAGTGCAGAAGGAGGCCATTCGGCCCATCGAGTCTGCACCTGCTCCTGGAAAGAGCACCCTACCCAAGGTCAACACCTCCACCCTATCCCCATAACCCAGTAACCCCACCCAACACTAAGGGCAATTTTGGACACTACGGGCAATTTAGCATGGCCAATCCACCTAACCTGCACATCTTTGGACTGTGGGAGGAAACCGGAGCACCCGGAGGAAACCCACGCACATACGGGGAGAATGTGCAGACTCCGCACAGACAGTGACCCAGCCGGGAATCGAACCTGGGACCCTGGAGCTGTAAAGCAATTGTGCTATCCACAATGCTACCGTGCTGCCCTACGGAATTGAAAGGTTAACTCTATTTTCCCTCTTCACAGATGCGGCCAGAGCTGCTCAGTTTTTTCAGCATTTTCTGTTTTTCTCTCTCTCACTTTCTCTTCCCAGCTAGTTGACACAATTCACTAAGGATGTGACCACTCCTCACAGTCCATCTCCCCAGCGTTGATTCCTGATGCAGGGTATGACAGTACGGTGGGTTTGCTACTGCACTCATATTGATCCACATGACTGTGGGGTTTAAAGTGAATCCCCAGTTACATGACTGTATGACTGCTCCATTTCCCTCTTATACACCCAGCATTCCGATGTTGTCACCTGGATCTGCCGCTATTCCGAAAGCAAACAGCAACATTTCCCATTGCTCAGAGTGAAACTGTTATGCCAGTCAGAAAATAAGATGAACTGGAGCAAGGAGTTTAAAATAACTGCTAATTAAAAGAGCGGGAAAGAGAGAGCAGTGAGAGAGTTCAGGATAATCGGGACTTGGCTCATCCGAGAGAACCCTCCAGAGAGGGTAAAGATTGAGGGAAATGTGAGATATTAGAGACTGATTTCCTGAGTCCAGTGCCCAGTGCTTCCTCCCATATCCAGACCAGGCAGCCCATCTCAGGTCTGTGCTGAACCAACTCAATGCAAAGGGGAATCAGAATCATCCAGGAGAGGAAGAGGCCATTTGGCCCATCACATCTATTCTCACTGGAACGAGAATTATCCAATTCGACCCACTGCCTGACAGATATCTCTCACAGATTTGTCCATTTCAAATATTCCATTTTGTAAATTATTGAATCATCCTTTCAAGTGGCAGATTCCACATCATAATAACTCAGTACATAGCTCACCTCCCCCCCTCCAATCACCTCCCCTCCTCCAATCACCTTCCCTCCTCCAATCACAGACCCTCGACCAAACTCAGACCCTCCACCCAAACTCAGACCCTCGACCAAACTCAGACCCTCCTCCAATCACCTCCCCTCCTCCAATCACCTCCCCTCCTCCAATCACAGACCCTCGACCAATCACAGACCCTCCACCCAAAATCAGACCCTCGACCAAACTCAGACCCTCCTCCAATCACCTCCCCTCCTCCAATCACCTCCCCTCCTCCAATCACAGACCCTCGACCAAACTCAGACCCTCCACCAATCACAGACCCTCCACCAAACTTAGACCCATTAGATCACATCACCAGAGCCAAAACAAGTTAAAGATCTGTAAAGTATACTTTAAAAACAAACTTTTCAACTACAATGTGAAATCCAATGCACTAAATCTGAGTTCTAAACGCAGGCTTTTTGACTGATTCATAAATAAATACATAAGAAATATTTTAAACTTCAGGGAAATGTCTGATTGGCAATGTTTACTATGTTCTGAGCTGCACAGGTGGGAATCACTCTGTGGATTCGATTAGAAAGTTAATGAAGTTTTTGTAATGATTTAATGATACAGTTCCTACCTGCACTCTGGGCTGAGTCGGAGTTGTGTGTGAACTGCTGATCACGCAGCTTTCTGCCTTTTTCACCTCCTGCGTGCGAGTAGGTGTGAATGCGGACTGATTCAATCGGAACACCTCCCTCTCTCCCCTTTACTTTCAGAGCTCAAACCTGATTTGTGCCTGATTGTTGGTCTGATTGAGGTGTAGTCTAGGCAGGTTGGGAGTGACGGGAAACCTCGCCCAGATGAACAAACCTTGCCCTGAAGCTGCAACTTTACAAACAACCTCACCTGGCTGATTTCCAGATCTGTGTTTCTCCAGGTGGATATGATACCGTATTCCCTGCCTGAAAGAAATCAATATATTCCTCCCCACTTCACGCTAATCCCCCCTCCTCAGCAAGTAATAACAAATCTACCATCTCAGATTTTGATAAAAGCAAATTACTGCGGATGCTGGAATCTGAAACAAAAAAAAAAATGCTGGAAAATCTCAGCCGGTCTGGCAGCATCTGTAGGGAGAGAGAATAGCTAACGTTTCGAGTCCAGATGACCCTTTGTCAAAGCTGCGTTAGGATAATTGCTGCAATTGCCTCAGCCTTGTCTTTTGCACAGATGTGCTGGGACCTCCATCATTGAGGATGGGGATATTTGTGGAGCCTCCTCCTCCAGTGAGTTGTTTAATTGTCCACCGCCATTCACAGCTGGATGTGGCAGAACTGCAGAGCTTAGATCTGATACGTTTGCTGTGGAATCGCTTTGCTCTGTTTATTACTTGCTGCTTATGTTGTTTGGCACACAAGTAGTTCTGTGTTGTAGCTTCACCAGGGCGATACCTCGGGCTGGATTCTCCGATTTTGAGGCTATGTCCCCCACGCCAGAGCCACCGATCCTCCGTGTAGCTGGGGGCTAGCATGCTGGCAGAGTAGAGTGTTGTGTTTGCTGCTTGGGAGAACACTGGCTGCTACTTGATGCAGTCTTAACTCCAGACTCTGAAATGAGTTCAATGTGTTTATTGAACTATTAACACAGTTCTCAAATGAGTTTGACTCTCTGCCAATCTAACTGTAGTAACTCAGTCTAACTGTAGCAGCTTGCTCTAAGCCACGTGCTGGGGTGTGATGCTGCTGATCAACCCTGTCTAACTCTCTAGATGTCTGTCTGTGGGAAGAGGCAGGGTGTGAGTGCCTCATCCCTTTTATAGTGTTTATGTCATGCCCCCTTGTGGTGATGCCACCTCTGAGTGTCCTGACTGCCCATTGGTTGTGTCCTATTCTGAGTGTTCATTGGTTGCACGTTTGCATAGCGTGACATAGAGCACCCGGCTCTAGCTGCCGATACGGCCCGGAGACTTGCCGGATCTGAGGCTGCGCATACGCACAGCGGCCGCGCCGTGGAACATGGCACCGGCTGCTCGTGGACACGGCTCGCGAAATAGCCCCCCTTTGGCTGGCTCACATGCCCAGGACCATGCCCCCCATAGTGCCCCCAGCCCCTGATAAAGTCCCCCCCTGCCCGCGGATTGGCCCTCCCCCGACAGTGTTGGTGCTGGACTGAGTCCGCAGCTGCCACACCGAGTTCCTGACGGATGGGACAACCTGTGACCTACGGCGCCAGGTACGGGGTCGGTTGGGGGCGGAGCATCGAGGGGCGGGCCTCGGGCAATGTCAGGTGCTTTGGAGGGGGCGGAGCATCGCAAAAGCGGCACCGCCCCCAATTTGGTCGGGAAATGTGATTCTCTAGCCAGTCGCTGATGGCAATTTCAGCGCCAGCGATTGGAAAATCCAGCCACTGGTTTTTCGGTGTTGCTGCTGGCATGCTGTCCTGCTCTCTTCATTCAACCAGGGTTGATGCCCTGGCTGGGTGGTAATGGTAGAGTGGGGGATATGCCGGGGCCATGAGGTTACAGGTTGTGGCTGTTGTTGATGGCCCACAGCCTCACAGCCCAGCCTGGAGTTGCTGGATCTGTTTGAAGTCTATCCCATTTAGCACGATGGTAGTCACAAAACACGATGGAGGCTATCCTCAATGTGAAGACAGGACTTTGTCTCCACAAGGACTGTGCAGTGGTCACTTCTACCGATACTGGCATGGACAGATCCATCTGCAGCAGGCAGGTTGGTGAGGATCAGGTCAAGTATGTTGGTTCCCTCACCACCTGCCGTAGTCCCAGTCCAGCAGCTCAGTCCTTAATGACCCAGCTCAGCCTGTTGGTGCTACTGAGCCACTCTTGGTGATGGACATTGAAGTCCCCACCCAGAGCATATCCTGCGCCCTTGCCTCCCTCAGTACTTCCTCCGAGTGGTGTTCAACATGGAGGAGAACTGATTCATTAGCTGATGGTGGGCGGTAGGTGGTAATCAGCAGGAGGTTCCCTTGCCCATGTTTAACCTGTAGGCCAGACCAGGTAATGACAGCAGACTTCCTAAAGGACATTAATGAACCAGATGGGTTTTTACAACAATTGACAATGGTTTCAGAGAGGAGCACTGATCCATCAAATTCACCAGATGGTTGATTCAATTTAAATTCCATCACCTGGTGTGGTGGGAATCGAACCTGATCATTATCCTGGGTCTCTGGGTTATATACCACTCTGCCACCCTCTCCACACACATTAACACATAAACTGCACTTCCCAAAATACACAAACACAGTGGTCAGGATGAGGTCAGTAGTAATTCTTTTCCCTCTCACTCTCTCCCGATCTCCATTATTCCCTTCCCTCTTTCCAGCCCTCTCACAGTGTCACATGGCCACAACCAACTCACAACCGATATCCTCGATGTCAGTGATTGGTCACCCGGAATTGTCTGCCTTTGGCACTGTGGATCACACCGTCCTCTCCACTGTCTGTCCTCTGTGGCCCAGAGCAGCCGGAGCCTCTGGCCCAGAGCAGCTGGAGCCTCTGGCCCAGAGCAGCCAGAGCCTCTGGCCCAGAGCAGCCGGAGCCTCTGGCCCAGAGCAGCCAGAACCTCTGGCCCACAGCAGCCGGAGCCTCTGGCCCAGAGCAGCCGGAGCCTCTGGCCCAGAGCAGCCGGAGCCTCTGGCCCAGAGCAGCCGGAGCCTCTGGCCCAGAGCAGCCGGAGCCTCTGGCCCAGAGCAGCAGGAGCCTCTGGCCCAGAGCTGCCGGAGCCTCTGGCCCAGAGCAGCCAGAGCCTCTGGCCCAGAGCTGCCGGAGCCTCTGGCCCAGAGCAGCCGGAGCCTCTGGCCCAGAGCAGCAGGAGCCTCTGTGGCCCAGAGCAGCAGGAGCCTCTGGCCCAGAGCAGCCGGAGCCTCTGGCCCAGAGCAGCAGGAGCCTCTGGCCCAGAGCAGCCGGAGCCTCTGTGGCCCAGAGCAGCAGGAGCCTCTGGCCCAGAGCAGCAGGAGCCTCTGTGGCCCAGAGCAGCAGGAGCCTCTGGCCCAGAGCAGCAGGAGCCTCTGGCCCAGAGCAGCCGGAGCCTCTGGCCCAGAGCAGCAGGAGCCTCTGGCCCAGAGCAGCCGGAGCCTGTGTGGCCCAGAGCAGCCGGAGCCTCTGGCCCAGAGCAGCAGGAGCCTCTGGCCCAGAGCAGCAGGAGCCTCTGGCCCAGAGCAGCAGGAGCCTCTGGCCCAGAGCAGCCGGAGCCTCTGGCCCAGAGCAGCAGGAGCCTCTGGCCCAGAGCAGCAGGAGCCTGTGTGGCCCAGAGCAGCAGGAGCCTCTGGCCCAGAGCAGCCGGAGTTACCTCGTTACATTCCACTCTGAACTAATTGTAGCTAAAGCAGTTTTATTATAGAATCAAATATCACTCGGGGGCCACCCCCCCCCCCCCCCCCCCCCCCATCACACCTGTACCGGCTTTCACACAGGTACCAAGTGTCCCATTCTGATTTGGTGTCTCGTTTTGATTTCAGTTTAAACCATTTCTACAATATCACCTACCATCTGCTCTGTTCTAATGAACAATTCTTCAAGTCTTTCTTTATATTTCTATTTCCTCATACCCGCACCATTCTAATGAATCTGTTCTGTGCTCTCTCTCTCTCTCTCTCTCGATGCCCAACGTCCATTTGACAATGTGGACCCAATATGGCACAATGTCCTCTAACGGAGATCTTACTGAGGTTTTACATCAGTTCATCGTAACCTGTTGGGTTTTATATTCTCTATCTCTGTTATAAAACTAGAATTTCCTTATCACGTTTCATTGCCTTGATCACCTGGAGGTGATAGAACATAGAACATAGAACAGTACAGCACAGAACAGGCCCTTCGGCCCTCGATGTTGTGTCGAGCAATGATCACCCTACTCAAGTCAACGTATCCACCCTATACCAGTAACCCAACACCCTCCCCTCCCTTAACCGTACTTTTTTTTTAGGACACTACGGGCAATTTAGCATGGCCAATCCACCTAACCCGCACATCTTTGGACTGTGGGAGGAAACCGGAGCACCCGGAGGAAACCCACGCAGACACGGGGAGGACGTGCAGACTCCGCACAGACAGTGACCCAGCCGGGAATCGAACCTGGGACCCTGGAGCTGTGAAGCATTTATGCTAACCACCATGCTACCGTGCTGCCCCAATGATGTCTCTAATGTCCTTTGAACACGGAATCCGTACAGTGCAGGAGGCTTCCCTGGGGCCCATCGACCCCCAGATCCCCCAGCACCAAGTTCACTTCCGCTCACATCATAATTCCTGCTTTTTTTTACCCTCTTTCACGCTTAAAGGAACTAAACGGACGAGTAGCAGAAAGGAAATGGATAACTCACTCTGCAAAGCCTCCCCGACACCCTGAGCCTCTCCTGGGGAGGGTCCAGCATTTGATGCACCAACACACACTAAACTCCTCCCAAGCTGCATGGGGACTTACCCTCTCCAACACACACTGAACTCCTCCCAAGCTGCATGGGGACTTACCCTCTCCAACACACACTGAACCCCTCCCAAGCTGCATGGGGACTTACCCTCTCCAACACACACTGAACCCCTCCCAAGCTGCATGGTGCTTACCCTCTCCAACACACACTGAACTCCTCCCAAGCTGCATGGTGCTTACCCTCTCCAACACACACTGAACTCCTCCCAAGCTGCATGGTGCTTACCCTCTCCAACACACACTGAACTCCTCCCAAGCTGCATGGTGCTTACCCTCTCCAACACTCCTCCCAAGCTGCATGGTAACTCACCCTCTCCAACACACACTGAACTCCTCCCAAGCTGCATGGTGCTTACCCTCTCCAACACACACTGAACCCCTCCCAAGCTGCATGGGGACTTACCCTCTCCAACACACACTGAACTCCTCCCAAGCTGCATGGGGACTTACCCTCTCCAACACTCCTCCCAAGCTGCATGGTGCTTACCCTCTCCAACACACACTGAACTCCTCCCAAGCTGCATGGTGCTTACCCTCTCCAACACACACTGAACTCCTCCCAAGCTGCATGGTGCTTACCCTCTCCAACACACACTGAACTCCTCCCAAGCTGCATGGTGCTTACCCTCTCCAACACACACTGAACCCCTCCCAAGCTGCATGGTGCTTACCCTCTCCAACACACACTGAACTCCTCCCAAGCTGCATGGTGCTTACCCTCTCCAACACACACTGAACTCCTCCCAAGCTGCATGGTGCTTACCCTCTCCAACACACACTGAACTCCTCCCAAGCTGCATGGGGACTTACCCTCTCCAACACTCCTCCCAAGCTGCATGGTGCTTACCCTCTCCAACACACACTGAACTCCTCCCAAGCTGCATGGGGACTTACCCTCTCCAACACACACTGAACTCCTCCCAAGCTGCATGGGGACTTACCCTCTCCAACACACACTGAACTCCTCCCAAGCTGCATGGTGCTTACCCTCTCCAACACTCCTCCCAAGCTGCATGGTAACTTACCCTCTCCAACACACACTGAACTCCTCCCAAGCTGCATGGTGCTTACCCTCTCCAACACACACTGAACTCCTCCCAAGCTGCATGGTGCTTACCCTCTCCAACACACACTGAACTCCTCCCAAGCTGCATGGGGACTTACCCTCTCCAACACACACTGAACCCCTCCCAAGCTGCATGGGGACTTACCCTCTCCAACACACACTGAACCCCTCCCAAGCTGCATGGTGCTTACCCTCTCCAACACACACTGAACTCCTCCCAAGCTGCATGGTGCTTACCCTCTCCAACACACACTGAACTCCTCCCAAGCTGCATGGGGACTTACCCTCTCCAACACACACTGAACTCCTCCCAAGCTGCATGGTGACTTACCCTCTCCAACTCTGCAGCTCACATTGTGCTTACAGTGAGTACAATTAGTTACAGCCTGAACCTCCACACAGGCCCTCCTTGTCCCGTTCTTCAGAAATCACCTTGGAGTTAGCTGATCCGCATTCTGTGGGAGGAGAAAGGTAATTAGATTGAATCTCGAGACTCACTTGTCCCTTTTGTCTCGAGGGATCGGCATTTCCACATTGAGCAAAATATCTCAAATACTTCACACACAGCAGCTAAACTCACATCAGCTCGAAGAAGAAGAGGAAACACGGGGAAGTATTAGGGTGGAAGGGGAGGATTATCAGGGGGTTTCTGGTGCGATGGAGAGATCGATGCAGAGGGAAGGGGTGCAGTGACTATGAGACTGTGCTGGTTCATGGGGGCCTGCCTCATGTGTGTGGAGTGATGCCCCTTAATGGAGATATAAGAGAGAGAATTGTCTACGGTCCATCGTGGGCCATGGCTAATGACTGAACTGTGAGACTGCAGGGGTTCAAACCCCACACAGCTCCTATCAACTGACCCAGACAGATTGACCCCTGACCATAGGCAGCCTGACCCACTGACCATAGACAGTCTGACCCACTGACCATAGACAGTCTGACCCACTGACCATAGACAGTCTGACCCCTGACCATAGACAGTCTGACCCACTGACCATAGACAGTCTGACCCACTGACCATAGACAGTCTGACCCACTGACCATAGACAGACTGACCCACTGACCATAGACAGTCTGACCCCTGACCATAGACAGTCTGACCCACTGACCATAGACAGTCTGACCCACTGACCATAGACAGTCTGACCCACTGACCATAGACAGTCTGACCCACTGACCATAGACAGTCTGACCCACTGACCATAGACAGTCTGACCCACTGACCATAGACAGTCTGACCCCTGACCATAGACAGACTGACCCACTGACCATAGACAGTCTGACCCACTGACCATAGACAGTCTGACCCACTGACCATAGACAGTCTGACCCACTGACCACAGACAGTCTGACCCACTGACCACAGACAGTCTGACCCACTGACCATAGACAGCCTGACCCCTGACCATAGACAGTCTGACCCCTGACCATAGACAGTCTGACCCCTGACCATAGACAGTCTGACCCCTGACCATAGACAGTCTGACCCACTGACCATAGACAGTCTGACCCCTGACCATAGACAGTCTGACCCCTGACCATAGACAGTCTGACCCCTGACCATAGACAGTCTGACCCACTGACCATAGACAGTCTGACCCCTGACCATAGGCAGCCTGACCCACTGACCATAGACAGTCTGACCCACTGACCATAGACAGTCTGACCCACTGACCATAGACAGTCTGACCCACTGACCATAGACAGTCTGACCCACTGACCATAGACAGTCTGACCCACTGACCATAGGCAGCCTGACCCACTGACCATAGACAGTCTGACCCCTGACCATAGACAGTCTGACCCCTGACCATAGACAGTCTGACCCCTGACCATAGACAGTCTGACCCCTGACCATAGACAGTCTGACCCACTGACCATAGACAGTCTGACCCCTGACCATAGACAGTCTGACCCCTGACCATAGGCAGTCTGACCCCTGACCATAGACAGTCTGACCCCTGACCATAGACAGTCTGACCCCTGACCATAGACAGTCTGACCCACTGACCATAGACAGTCTGACCCACTGACCATAGACAGTCTGACCCACTGACCATAGACAGTCTGACCCACTGACCATAGACAGTCTGACCCCTGACCATAGACAGTCTGACCCCTGACCATAGGCAGTCTGACCCCTGACCATAGACAGTCTGACCCCTGACCATAGACAGTCTGACCCCTGACCATAGACAGTCTGACCCACTGACCATAGACAGTCTGACCCACTGACCATAGACACACTGACCATAGACAGTCTGACCCCTGACCATAGACAGACTGATCCATTGAATATGACACACTGACCATAGACAGGTTTAGCCACTGACCCCAGGCTTTGTGACCCATTGACCCTAGCCAACAGACACAGGCTGTGGGAAAAGATAAAATGAGCGGAGAGAGCCATGATTGAGGGCAGTGTTTATCTGTTTTGGAGGAAGTGGATAGATGGGCTAAATGGCCTTTTCAGTTTTACTGCTTTCTCCTTTCTAAGTACAAGAGGAGATGTAGATTGAAAGTGTAACCTTGCTGGGATTCGGCATGGAGCTGCGGGAAATGGTAAGGAGATGAGGAACACACTATTGACCATTTCAGCTGGTGTGAGGCCGCACTGGGGAACAAAACAACCACAATGTCATAGGGAACTAGTAAGTTGATTGGCCAGTAGATGCTTGGTGTAAGGGGTAGTGTGTGAAAAACCTGTAACTGGAATAAGGCAAGCGTAGGGCCTACATCGTAAGGTAATGCAAAATAGAATAAAGTTAACGGAAGAGAAGGAAAGTTAAGACATGGCAGCTCAGTGTGGAATGTGTGTCCTGCAATATGTGGAAGTTATGGACACTGCCGATTGAACTAGACGACCAAATCTGTCGAAAGTTCAGCCACCTGCAGAAACCTGAGCTCCAGAGGGGGCTCTCCGTCCCGTGTCCCCGCCAGCCAATGGGGTTTCCCATTGTGGGCACCCCCACGCCATTGGGAAATCCATGGGCGTGAGTGTGATGCCGGCAAAACGGAGGATGCCGCCCACGGGGTTTAGAGCTCACACGGTGGCTGGAGTCACTGTGGTGCATCCGGGAGGCTGACAGCTACGTGGACAGTATATTCAGAGAGGGGCTCACACTGCAGCTTTGGGACCCAGAGGCAGAGAGGGAATGGGTGACCACC
This sequence comes from Scyliorhinus canicula, assembly GCF_902713615.1. Lineage (NCBI taxonomy): Eukaryota > Metazoa > Chordata > Chondrichthyes > Carcharhiniformes > Scyliorhinidae > Scyliorhinus > Scyliorhinus canicula. The sequence goes on from NC_052161.1 coordinate 1,645,853, forward strand.
AGGCAGTCCAAGAATTAGACAGGCAGTGCAGGAGGCTCCTGGGATCCTGCTCAGAATTCCTTAAAGGAGTACAGTCAGAGCCAGGTTTGTGGCACCACGAGATCAAAAGCAAATGGGAGGAGGGGTGGCGGGAGGAGGGGTGGGGGGAGGAGGGGTGGCGGGAGGAGGGGTGGCGGGAGGAGGGGTGGCGGGAGGAGGGGTGGCGTGAGGAGGGGTGGCGGGAGGAGGGGTGGCGGGAGGAGGGGTGGCGGTAGGAGGGTGGCGGGAGGAGGGGTGGCGGGAGTAGGGGTGGCGGGAGGAGGGATGGCGGGAGGAGGGGTGGCGGGAGGAGGGGTGGCGGGAGGAGGGGTGGCGGGAGGAGGGGTGGCGGGAGGAGGGGTGGCGGGAGGAGGGGTGGCGGGAGGAGGGGTGGCGGTAGGAGGGGTGGCGGGAGGAGGGGTGGCGGGAGTAGGGCTGGCGGGAGGAGGGATGGCGGGAGGAGGGGTGGCGGGAGGAGGGGTGGCGGGAGGAGGGGTGGCGGGAGGAGGGGTGGCGGTAGGAGGGGTGGCGGGAGGAGGGGTGGCGGGAGTAGGGGTGGCGGGAGGAGGGGTGGCGGGAGGAGGGGTGGCGGGAGTAGGGGTGGCGGGAGGAGGGGTGGCGGGAGGAGGGGTGGCGGGAGGAGGGGTGGCGGGAGGAGGGGTGGCGGGAGGAGGGGTGGCGGGAGGAGGGGTGGCTGGGCTGGTGACTCTGGTGCGAGGCGATGCGGAGGGTGAATTCAACCTCGTTGTGTGCGAGGAGGAGCTTGCGGTGGTGGATAGGGTACACATCCCTGGGCGAGTCAGAGAGGGTTCTTCCAGGATGAGTGTGAGAAGTGTGGGCAAGGGCTGGCCAATCATGTGCATATGTTCTGGGGCTGGGAGAAGCTGGAGACATACTGGGAGTGGTGTTTGGGACGTGTCTAAGATTGTGGGGGTGGAGATCAGGACGGACACAATGGTGGCGATCTTTAGGGTATGGGAAATGCCGTAGCTGCTGGAGGGGAAAGGGGGCCGACATGGTGGCGTTCACTTCTCTGACTGCCTGGAGGATGTTGCTGTATTGGAGGTTGGATATGCTGCCGGGGTGGGTGGGGGGGAGGGTCTGGCTGGGGGACCTGGAAGGCTTTCTTCGGTTGGAAAAGATCAAATTTAAGTTCAGGGGGTCGGCGGAGGGCTTTGAGACAGAGTGGAGGGGAGGGGTGGGGGGGGGGGGGGGGGGGGGGGGGGGGGGGGGCTGTTCATGATGACGTTTGAGGAACCGTTCGCCCCGTGTCTGCGTGGGTTTCCTCCGGGTGCTCCGGTTTCCTCCCACAAGTCCCGAAAGACGTGCTGTTAGGTGAATTGGACATTCTGAATTCTCTCTCAGTGTACCCGAACAGGCGCCGGAATGTGGCGACTAGGGGATTTTCACAGTAACTTCATTGCAGTGTTAATGTCAGCCTACTTGTGACAATAAAGATTATTATTATTATAAGCATAGTGGAATTTACAATCTCAATAAAACATCTGGAATTAAAAGTCTGATAATAACGGTTGTTGATTGCCATAAAAACCAACCTGATTGGCTCATTCCCTTTCGGGAAGGAATCAGCCGCCCTTCCCCGGGCTGGAATTCTCCAGCTATTGGGATTCTCTGTTGCCGCTGGCAGCACATCCTTGCCCGTGGGTTTACCGGTGGCATGGGACGGCTTCAGTGGGAAATCCCATTAACAAGCAGCCTGGTCTACATGTGACCCCTGAGCCGCATGTGTTTAACTCTGGAACGCCCTCTGAATTGACCGAACAAATCACTCAGTTGTATTCAACAAAGGAAACGAAAAGGAATGAAACCAGACATACCACCCGGCATCGGCCCAGGCACCAGAAACAACCACGGCAAACCCAGCCCTGCCGACCCTACAAAGTCCTCCTCACTAACTCTGGGGGTTTGTGCCAAAGTTGGGAGAGCTGTCTGACAGACTGGTCAAGCAACAGCCTGACATAGTCATACTGATAGAATCATACCTTACAGACAATGACCCAGACACTGCCTTTACTATTATTGGATATGTCCTGTCCCACAGGCAGTGGAAATCATGCTTAATTAACTTTCTGGAGATCTTTTAAGAAGTAACAGAGAGGGTTGAGGAGGATAATACTGCTACATACATAAATACATAGAAGATAGGAGCAGGAGGAGGCGTTAAGGCTCACCGGCCTGTAGTTCCCTGGATTATCCTTGCTACCCTTCTGAAACAAAGGAACAACATTGGCTATTCTCCAGTCCTCCGGGACATCACCTGAAGACTGAGGATCCAAAGATTCCTGTCAAAGCTTCAGCAATTTCCCTGGCTACCCTCTTAACCCTATTTGCCAATGACTTTCCGTGACCCCCCTCTAGCCCTCCTGACTCATTCCTTAAGTTCCTTCCTACTTTCCTTCTATTCCACACAGGCTTCGTCTGTTCCCAGCCTTCTAGCCCTGACAAATGCCTCGTTTTTCTTTTTGACGAGGCCTACAATATCTCTCGTTATCCAAGGTTCCCGAAATTTGCCGTATTTATCCTTCTTCCTCACAGGAACATGCCGGTCCTGAATTCCTTTCAACTGACATTTGAAAGCCTCCCACATGTCAAATGTTGATTTACCCTCAAACATCCTCCCCCAATCTAGGTTCTTCAGTTCCTGCCTAATATTGTTGTAATTATCCTTCCCCCAATTTAGCACATTCACCCTACGACCACTCTTATCCTTGTCCACCAGGACTTTAAAACTTACTGAATTGTGGTCACTGTTCCCGAAATGCTCCCCTACTGAAACTTCTACCACCTGGCCGGGCTCATTCCCCAATACCAGTTCAGCCCCTTCCCTCGTTGGACTGTCTACATATTGTTTTAAGAAGCCCTCCTGGATGCTTCTTACAAACTCTGCCCCGTCCAGGCCCCTAGCACTAAGTGAGTCCCAGTCAATATTGGGGAAATTGAAATCTCGCATCCTGTTGTTTTCACTCGTTTCCAAAATCTGTCTACCTATCTGCTCCTCTATCTCCCGCTGGCTGTTGGGAGGCCTGTAGTAAACCCCCAACATTGTGACTACACCCTTCGGACTTGAAACGTTCGCTCTTTTCTCTCCCTACAGATGCTGCCAGATTTGCTGAGATTTTCCTGCATTTTCTCTTTGGTTTCAGATTCCAGCATCCGCAGTAATTTGCTTTTATGCTTGGACCCCATTGGTTACTGCCTGCCAATTTGAAAATGACCCATTCATTCCTGCTCTTTCTTTCCTCTCTGCCAACCAGTTTTCTATCCACCTCAATACATTTCCCCCAATCCCATGCGTTTTCATTTTGCACAATAATCTCTTATGCGGGACTTTGTCAAACGCCTTCTGAAAGTCCAAATATACCACATCGACTGGTTCCCCCTTGTCGACTGTACTGGTTACATCTTCAAAGAATTCCAACAGATCTGTCAAGCATGATTTTCCCTTCCTAAATCCATGCTGACTCTGATGAGTGGTGTACATGGGCATTCGAAAGGCATTCAATACTGTGCCACACTACAGGTTTATGAGAAAAGTTAGCGCTCAGAGAATAAACTTGGACAATAGCAAAGTGGATACAGAATTGGCTGAATAATAGGAAGTGAAGAGGAATAGTCAATGGATACTATTGAGGTTGGAGGGTTGGGGGTCGGCATTGGAACTCTTGCTTTTCCTGATACATATTAATGATCTAGACCTTGGTGTGCAGGAGGCAATTTCAAAGTTTGGGGATGATGCAAAATTCGGAAGTATTGTAAACTGATAGTCTAGAACTTCAAAAAGACAAGTTGCTGGAGGGGACAGATAGGGGGCCGATGCAGTTTAATGTGGAGAAGTGGGAGGTGATGCATTCTGGTTGGAAGAACATGGAGAGACAATGAGGAATAAAATTCTGAAGGGGTTGCAGGAGCAGAGGGACCCGGGTGTTTATGTGCGAAGATCACTTGCAGGTGGCAGCACAGGTGGAGAGAGCGGTTAATAAAGCAGAGAGTATTCTGGGCTTTGTCATTGGGGTTTGGAGGGGAAGAGCAAGGCGGAAGGATATTCTTGCTCTCGAGGGAGTGCAGCAAAGGTTTACCAGACTGATTCCAGGGGTGGCAGGACTGTCATATGCTGAATTTATACGAGACCTCAGCTGGAATATTGTGCACAGTTCTGGGCTACACTATAGGAAGGATGTGAACACATTGGAGAGAGCGCAGGAGAGGTTGACAAGAATGTTTTTTATGCCTTTTTAATCACTGTCTTAACCTTCCCTGCCACCTTTGATGATTTGTGCACAAAACTCCCATGTCCCCTGCACCATTTAATTTAAATCACTTCTCCTCATTCTTCCTACCAAAATGTATCACTTCACACTTCTCTGCACTAAAATTAATCTGTCAAGTTCCTGCCCTATTCACAATCCTGCCCGTGTCCTTTAAAAATCTCTTACTATCCACACCGTTCTCTATATTTCCAAATATTATGTCATTTCTAAATTTTGAAACTATGCCCTGTGCACCCAAGCCCAGGCCACTAATATGGATCAAGGCAAGCAGTGATCTTTGTGTCGACCACTGTCGAACCTCCGCCATTCACTTCCAGCCAGATGTCCATTCAAAAGCAGGTCACCTCCTGCCAGAGCTTCCTCTCCCAGCCAGCGTTGTATGAAACGCTGGACAGGCAAGAAACAGGTACTCTGAGATTAATAAATGTGGAGGCAGGAAGGGATTTTATCACTCAGGATTTGATATCTGTATGTGTTATGGGTGGGGTTGGGGTGTGTGTGTGGAGATTGGAATGTTATTAATGAGAGTTCGTTTAGTGCTGACTCTGCTGGAATGTGAGTTACATTTTGAGTGTGGACGGACGTTCTGCTGAGCTGTCTGTACAGGAGACTTAATCTCCTCACTGACTGGAACCGTCTCATTTCCTGAGTAAATAGAAAAGCTGACTTTGTTACAAAAGTAACAAGTCCAGCAGCGCACAGGGCTCGCAGAGAGAATGGAACACCCTGCCTTGCCAATGGGCTGTGACTGGACAAGCAGTGGGGAGATTATCACAATGGTTCGCTGAGGGATTTTAACTGATCCAGGAAAACTCTTGCACAAAGATGGCATTCCTAACTTTGGCCCCTCCTATCATGAGCCTAAACTCTCTGGATTTAGGCAAGTAGGGACTGCTCATGCAATAAGAGATTGAGTGTCCTTATAAGAGTGTCAGCACATTCTTTACTAATATTCACACACCATAAACTTTATTTGAAAACTCAATTGTTCCATCTTCTCCATTGTAGCCTCTTGCTATCTTGGCCATCGATTTAACTCTTGTGAGATTCACAGAGCCCAGGAAAAAAGGAGCTGGTGGGAAAAAACATAAGAAAGGTTTCAATCTCCAGACAATGGACTTTTTGCGGATGGAAGTTACAGAATGTTGGGCCCAAGTCTGATTTGTATGATACAGTTCTGTATCGTGTACGGGAGATTCATACTGGGTGGGGCACGTGGGTGGGATATTGACGACTGAACCCCTGGAGGAAGATAATTTACATCTTCATCAAATGTGTGAAGCCACCTCTCAGTGTAAACCTCCAGTTAATTGCTGCCAATTCTAACCTCCCACATTATTATGCAGACTTTGCTCGCAGCACCAGATCTACATTATACCCTCAGTTTAAAGAGTTACATCAGAACATAATATATAAGAAACAGGAGCAGGAATAAGCCACTCATTCCCTTGAGCCTGTTCCGCTGGTTAATTAGACAATGGCTGATCTGTTGAGACCTTTTTTTTTCTATAAATTTAGAGCACCCAATTATTTTTCCCAATTAAGGGACAATTTAACGTGGCCAATCTGCCTACCCTGCACATCTTTGGGTTGTGGGGGTGAAACCCACACAGACACGGGAGAGAATGTGCAAACTCCACACGGACAGTGACCCAGGGTCGGGATTCGAACCCGGGTCCTCAGCGCCGTAGGCAGCAATGCTAACCACTGTGCCAGCGGGCTGCCCTTCTGTTGAGACCTTAACTCCACTTTCCTGCCTGTCCCCATAACCATTGACTCCCTTGTTATCCTCTGAGAGATGCTGTTTGTGAATATGACGGTGTGGTTGGTTTAGCTCACTGGGCTAAATCGCTGGCTTTTAAAGCAGACCAAGCAGGCCAGCAGCACGGTTCAATTCCCGTATCAGCCTCCCCGGACAGGCGCCGGAATGTGGCGACTAGGGGCTTTTCACAGTAACTTCATTGAAGCCTACTCGTGACAATAAGCGATTTTCATTTCATTTTTTCATTTGTTACTCCTCATGTCTGGCAGGTAGCTGAGTTCAAACCACCCAGAATATGGGTCGACGAGGACCAGATGTTGTTTACCATTCCCTTTGAAAATGCCGGAGTGAATGATCACGGAAGGCCTGAGGCCTCCTGCAGGTGCAGAGGTTCTCTGGTTTGTATCGTGATATGCAAAGATTCAGCTAATGAACACATAGAATAGGACACGACCAATGAGCAGTCAAGACACTCAGGGATGGTATCTCACTATGAAAGGGATGAGGCACTCACACCCCACCTCCTTCCACAGACCATCATCTACAGAAACACGTGGCTACAGGGATGGTGCAGGAGGGAGGGTTTCAGATTCCTGGATAATTGGGGCTCATTCTGGGGTAGGTGGGACCTCTACAAACAGGATGGTCTACACCTGGACCAGAAGGGTACCAATATCCTGGGGGGGAAATTTGCTAATGCTCTTCGGGAGGGTTTAAACTAATTCAGCAGGGGAATGGGAACCTGAATTGTAGCTCCAGTATACAGGAGGTTGAGAGTAGTGAGGTCATGAGTAAGGTTTCAAGGTTGCAGGAGTGTACCGGCAGGCAGGAAGGTGGTTTAAAGTGTGTCTACTTCAATGCCAGGAGCATCGGGAATAAGGTGGGTGAGCTTGGGGCATGGGTTAGTACCTGGGACTTCGATGTTGTGGCCATTTCAGAGACATGGGTAGAGCAGGGATAGGAATGGTTGTTGCAGCTGCCGGGGTTTAGATATTTCAGTAAGCTCAGGGAAGGTGGTAAAAGAGGGGGAGGGGTGGCATTGTTAGTCAAGGACAGTATTACGGTGGCAGAAAGGACATTTGATGAGGACTCGAATACTGAGGTAGTATGGGCTGAGGTTAGAAACAGGAAACGAGAGGTCTCTCTGTTAGGGGATTTCTATAGGCCTCCGAAAAGTTCCAGAGATGCAGGGGAAAGGATTGCAAAGATGATTCTGTATAGGAGCGAAAGTAACAGGGCAGTTGTTCCAAATATTGACCGGAAACACTATAGTTCGAGTACTTTAGATGAGTCTGTTTTTGTCCAATGTGTGCAGGAGGGTTTCCTGAGGCAGTATGTAGATAGGCCAACGAGAGGTGAGGCCGTATTGGATTTGGTACTGGGTAATGAACCAGGACAGGTGTCAGATTTGGAGGTAGGTGTGCACTTTGGTGATAGTGACCACAATTCGATTACGTTTACTTTAGTGATGGAATGGGATATGTATATACCGCAAGGCAAGAGTCATATCTCGGGGAAAGGCAATTATGATGCGAAGAGGCAAGACTTAGGACGCATCGGATGGAGAGGAAAACTGCAGGGGATGGGCACAATGGAAATGTGGAGCTTGTTCAAGGAACAGCTACTGCGTGTCCTTGATAAGTATGTACCTGTCAGGCAGGGAGGAAGTGGTCGAGCGAGGGAACCGTGGTTTACTAAAGCAGTTGAAACACTTGTCAAGAGGAAGAAGGAGGCTTATGTAAAGATGAGACGTGATGGTTCAGTTAGGGCGCTCGAGAGTTACAAGTTAGCCAGGAAGGACCTAAAGAGAGAGCTAAGAAGAGCCAGGAGGGGACATGAGAAGTCTTCGGCAGGTAGGATCAAGGATAACCCTAAAGCTTTCTATAGATATGTCAGGAATAAAAGAATGACTAGGGTAAGAGTAGGGCCAGTCAATGACAGTAGTGGGAGGTTGTGCATGGAGTCTGAGGAACATAAGAACATAAGAACTTAAGAACTAGGAGCAGGAGTAGGCCATCTGGCCCCTCGAGCCTGCTCCACCATTCAATGAGATCATGGCTGATCTTTTGTGGACTCAGCTCCACTTTCCGGCCCGAACACCATAACCCTTAATCCCTTTATTCTTCAAAAAACTATCTATCTTCACCTTAAAAACATTTAATGAAGGAGCCTCAACTGCTTCACTGGGCAAGGAATTCCATAGATTCACAACCCTTTGGGTGAAGAAGTTCCTCCTAAACTCAGTCCTAAATCTACTTTCCCTTATTTTGAGGCTATGCCCCCTAGTTCTGCTTTCACCCGCCAGTGGAAACAACCTGCCCGCATCTATCCTATCTATTCCCTTCATAATTTTAAATGTTTCTATAAGATCCCCCCTCATCCTTCTAAATTCCGAGTACAGTCCCAGTCTACTCGACCTCTCCTCATAATCCAACCCCTTCAGCTCTGGGATTAACCTAGTGAATCTCCTCTGCACACCCTCCAGCGCCAGTACGTCCTTTCTCAAGTAAGGAGACCAAAACTGAACACAATACTCCAGGTGTGGCCTCACTAACACCCTATACAATTGCAACATAACCTCCCTAGTCTTAAACTCCATCCCTCTAGCAATGAAGGACAAAATTCCATTTGCCTTATTAATCACCTGTTGCACCTGTAAACCAATTTTCTGTGACTCATGCACTAGCACACCCAGGTCTCTCTGCACAGCAGCATGCTTTAAGGAGATAGGAGAGGTGCTAAATGAATATTTTTCGTCAGTATTCACACAGGAAAAAGACAATGTTGTCGAGGAGAATACTGAGATACAGGTTACTAGACTAGAAGGGCTTGAGGTTCACAAGGAGGAGGTGTTAGCGATTCTGGAAAGTGTTAAAATAGATAAGTCCCCTGGGCCGGATGAGATTTATTCTAGGATTCTCTGGGAAGCTAGGGAGGAGATTACTGAGCCTTTGGCTTTGATCTTTATGTCATCATTGTCTACAGGAATAGTGCCAGAAGACTGGAGGATAGCAAATGTTGGCCTGCTTGGTCTGCTTTAAAAGCCAGCGATTTAGCCCAGTGAGCTAAACCAGCCTGCATATCTGGATACTTCCCTCTATGGAGGGCCAGTAGAGTGATTCCTTTACCCTGTATCTGGCTGCTTCTAACCCCGGTGCCCTTAGTTCAGTCGCTGGGCGAGTAGTACCTCTGGAGGGATTCCTGAGCACCCCTTGATGTTTGTTTTAATGCTGATGGTGGTGCCTTGGGCTTCAGGGCCCTGGAAGCTCTGCAACATCTTCTAAAAGCCCCTGTAGCTCTCGTTTCTACTATCTCCTTAAAACTGACTGATTTGATCAAGCTTCTGTCCTACTGTCTCCTCTGTGATCAGTGTTCATTTTTCTCTGCTCCTGTGAAGTGGAATGAATGTTTTAGTGTGTCAAAGGCACTAAATAAGTATCAGTTGTTATAGGGGACACTGACCAGCAGTTATATCCCTACTTGAAAACAGCAGCAGGGAGAAAAGGCAACAAGTCATTTTTAGCGATTTAAGCCCCATTGTGACATCTCTTTTCATTGATACGCAGGCAGGAGAGACACACAGAACCCGGTGATTGAGGCAGGAGAGACACACAGAACCCGGTGATTGAGGCAGGAGAGGGCAGCACGGTGGCCTAGTGGTTAGCACAACCGCCTCACGGCGCTGAGGTCCCAGGTTCGATCCCGGCTCTGGGTCACTGTCCGTGTGGAGTTTGCACATTCTCCCCGTGTCTGCGTGGGTTTCGCCCCCACAACCCAAAAATGTGCAGAGTAGGTGGATTGGCCACGCTAAATTGCCCCTTAATTGGAAAAAATAATTGGGTAATCTAAATTTATAAAAAAAAAAAAGATTGAGGCAGGAGAGAAACACAGAACCTGGTGATTGAGGCAGGAGAGAAACACAGAACCTGGTGATTGAGGCAGGAGAGAAACACAGAACCCGGTGATTGAGGCAGGAGAGACACACAGAACCCGGTGATTGAGGCAGGAGAGAAACACAGAACCTGGTGATTGAGGCAGGAGAGACACACAGAACCTGGTGATTGAGGCAGGAGAGACACACAGAACCTGGTGATTGAGGCAGGAGAGACACACAGAACCTGGTGATTGAGGCAGGAGAGACACACAGAACCTGGTGATTGAGGCAGGAGAGAAACACAGAACCCGGTGATTGAGGCAGGAGAGAAACACAGAACCTGGTGATTGAGGCAGGAGAGACACACAGAACCTGGTGATTGAGGCAGGAGAGAAACACAGAACCTGGTGATTGAGGCAGGAGAGACACACAGAACCTGGTGATTGAGGCAGGAGAGACACACAGAACCCGGTGATTGAGGCAGGAGAGACACACAGAACCTGGTGATTGAGGCAGGAGAGACACACAGAACCTGGTGATTGAGGCAGGAGAGAAACACAGAACCTGGTGATTGAGGCAGGAGAGAAACACAGAACCTGGTGATTGAGGCAGGGGAGACACACAGAACCCGGTGATTGAGGCAGGAGAGACACACAGAACCCGGTGATTGAGGCAGGAGAGACACACAGAACCCGGTGATTGAGGCAGGAGAGACACACAGAACCTGGTGATTGAGGCAGGAGAGACACACAGAACCCGGTGATTGAGGCAGGAGAGACACACAGAACCTGGTGATTGAGGCAGGAGAGACACACAGAACCCGGTGATTGAGGCAGGAGAGACACACAGAACCTGGTGATTGAGGCAGGAGAGACACACAGAACCCGGTGATTGAGGCAGGAGAGACACACAGAACCTGGTGATTGAGGACTGTGTGTACTATACTTGGAATCTGACTTAAGTCACCAACAAATAGCAGAAAGATCTCCAGCCCTACGATAAACAAACTGTGCGACTGTTTTCTGTTTGATGAAGGAATACTGCACTGGCTCTTTCAGCTCACTGTACCATCTGGCACAAAACTTTCTTTCAGAGACTTGTTACCAGGGCGTTGCCTGTTACTCACTTGTGCAAAGATTACAAACCCCGGCTGCGATTGTTAGGACTGAGGCCCTTTCAAGAATGAATCAAACCTGCAGGAAATGCAGAGGGTGAGACTGGACAGAGGAGGCAGGTACCTGGGCAGTGAACAGACTGACCTGCAACGTGATGCACACTATCCCAGGAAATTCCTCACCACCTCAGTCTCCACACAAAATGTATGGGATTCATTTGGGAATTAGGGGCTGGATACTCCGATTTACAGGCTCTGTCAGGCCAGCGTGGGAACGGTTGCGTTTTACTACCGGAAAATTGGCGCAAAACAGCCACCGGTCCCCCGTTTGGTGGGGGGGGGGGGGGGGGGGGACATGCCGGCAGCGTAGGGCACCGGCATTAGCTACCGACACGGCCGGAGAATTGCCGGATCCGTGGCCGCGCTTTGCAACATGACGACGGCTGTGCACGGACTCAGCCTACCTAATAGTACCCCCAACTTTGGCCAGCTCGTGACCCCGGACCACCCGCCCGAGCAGTACCCCCAGCCCCTGCCAAAGTCCCCCTTGCCCGCGGATCTGCTTTCCCCCGATTGTGACGGCACAGGACTGATTCCGCGGCCGACTGCCGGGTTCCCAACAACAAATTACAATACAGACCCAAAACAGCGGGAAATCGGCCTGTCGGGGGCGGAGCATCGAGGGAGGGCCTCAGGAAACATCTTGAGGTTGTCAATACAGCATGAGGCGTCTCTGGCACTGTGAGGCAGCAGTGTTAACCCGGGTCCCTGGCACTGTGAGACAGCAGTGTTAACCCGGGTCCCTGGCACTGTGAGGCAGCAGTGTTAACCCGGGTCCCTGGCACTGTGAGGCAGCAGCTGCTTAACCCGGGTCCCTGGCACTGTGAGACAGCAGTGTTAACCCGGATCGCTGGCACTGTGAGACAGCAGTGCTAACCCGGGTCCCTGGCACTGTGAGGCAGCAGCTGTTAACCCGGGTCCCTGGCACTGTGAGGACAGCAGGTGTTAACCCGGGTCCCTGGCACTGTGAGACAGCAGTGTTAACCCGGGTCCCTGGCACTGTGAGACAGCAGTGTTAACCCGGTACCCTGGCACTGTGAGGACAGAAGTGTTAACCTGGGATCCCTGGCACTGTGAGACAGCAGTGTTAACCCGGGTCCCTGGCACTGTGAGGCAGCAGTGTTAACCCGGTTCCCTGGCACTGTGAGACAGCAGTGTTAACCCAGGTCCCTGGCACTGTGAGACAGCAGTGTTAACCTGGGATACTGGCACTGTGAGGCAGCAGTGTTAACCCGGGTCCCTGGCACTGTGAGACAGAAGTGTTAACCCGGGTCCCTGGCACTGTGAGACAGCAGTGTTAACCCAGGTCCCTGGCACTGTGATACAGCAGTGTTAACCCGGGTCCCTGGCACTGTGAGACAGCAGTGTTAACCCAGGTTCCTGGCACTGTGAGGCAGCAGTGTTAACCCGGGACCCTGGCACTGTGAGGCAGCAGTGTTAACCCGGGTCCCTGGCACTGTGAGACAGCAGTGTTAACCCGGATCCCTGGCACTGTGAGACAGCAGTGTTAACCCGGGTCCCTGGCACTGTGAGGCAGCAGTGTTAACCCAGGTCCCTGGCACTGTGAGACAGCAGTGTTAACCCGGGTCCCTGGCACTGTGAAACAGCAGTGTTAACCCGGGTCCCTGGCACTGTGAGACAGCAGTGTTAACCCGGGTCCCTGGCACTGTGAGGCAGCAGTGTTAACCCGGGTCCCTGGCACTGTGAGGCAGCAGTACTAACCCGGGTCCCTGGCACTGTGAGACAGCAGTGTTAACCCGGGTCCCTGGCACTGTGAGGCAGCAGTGTTAACCCGGGTCCCTGGCACTGTGAGGCAGCAGTGTTAACCCGGCTCCCTGGCACTGTGAGACAGCAGTGTTAACCCCGGTCCCTGGCACTGTGAGCCAGCAGTGTTAACCCGGGTCCCTGGCACTGTGAGACAGCAGTGTTAACCCAGGTCCCTGGCACTGTGAGACAGCAGTGTTAACCCGGGTCCCTGGCACTGTGAGACAGCAGTGTTAACCCGGGTCCCTGGCACTGTGAGACAGCAGTGTTAACCTGGGTCCCTAGCACTGTGAGACAGCAGTGTTAACCCGGGTCCCTGGCACTGTGAGACAGCAGTGTTAACCCGGGTCCCTGGCGCTGTGAGACAGCAGTGTTAACCCGGGTCCCTGGCACTGTGAGGACAGCAGTGTTAACCCGGGTCCCTGGCACTGTGAGACAGCAGTGTTAACCCGGGTCCCTGGCACTGTGAGGCAGCAGTGTTAACCCGGGTCCCTGGCACTGAGACAGCAGTGCTAACCCGGGTCCCTGGCACTGTGAGACAGCAGTGTTAACCCGGGTCCCTGGCACTGTGAGACAGCAGTGTTAACCCGGGTCCCTGGCACTGTGAGACAGCAGTGTTAACCCGGGTCCCTGGCACTGTGAGTCAGCAGTGTTAACCCGGGTCCCTGGCAAAGTGAGGCAGTAGTGCTAACCCGGGTCCCTGGCACTGTGAGACAGCAGTGTTAACCCGGGTCCCTGGCACTGTGAGACAGCAGTGTTAACCCAGGTCCCTGGCACTGTGAGACAGCAGTGTTAACCCGGGTCCCTGGCACTGTGAGACAGCAGTGTTAACCCAGGTCCCTGGCACTGTGAGACAGCAGTGTTAACCCGGGTCCCTGGCACTGTGAGACAGCTGTGTTAACCCCGGTCCCTGGCACTGTGAGGCAGCAGTGTTATCCCGGGTCCCTGGCGCTGTGAGACAGCAGTGTTAACCCGGTCCCTGGCACTGTGAGGCAGCAGTGTTAACCCGGGTCCCTGGCACTGTGAGGCAGCAGTGTTAACCCGGGTCCCTGGCACTGTGAGACAGCAGCGCTAAGCCGGGTCCCTGGCACTGTGAGACAGCAGTGTTAACCCGGGTCCCTGGCACTGTGAGACAGCAGTGTTAACCCGGGTCCCTGGCACTGTGAGGCAGCTGTGTTAACCCAGGTCCCTGGCACTGTGAGGCAGCAGTGCTAACCCAGATCCCTGGCGCTGTGAGACAGCAGTGTTAACCCGGGTCCCTGGCACTG
>NC_052161.1:1660501-1694244 GCF_902713615.1 Scyliorhinus canicula
TCAGTCCCACTCTCACTCTCTCAGACCCACTCTCACTCTCTCAGTCCCACTCTCACTCTCTCAGTCCCACTCTCTCAGACCCACTCTCACTCTCTCAGTCCCACTCTCACTCTCTCAGTCCCACTCTCTCAGACCCACTCTCACTCTCTCAGTCCCACTCTCACTCTCTCAGTCCCACTCTCACTCTCTCGCTCCCACTCTCACTCTCTCAGACCCACTCTCACTCTCTCAGTCCCACTCTCACTCTCTCAGTCCCACTCTCACTCTCTCAGACCCACTCTCACTCTCTCAGACCCACTCTCACTCTCTCAGACCCACTCTCACTCTCAGTCCCACTCTCACTCTCAGACCCACTCTCACTCTCTCAGACCCACTCTCACTCTCTCGCTCCCACTCTCACTCTCTCGCTCCCACTCTCACTCTCTCAGTCCCACTCTCACTCTCTCACTCCCACTCTCACTCTCTCAGTCCCACTCTCACTCTCTCAGTCCCACTCTCACTCTCTCAGTCCCACTCTCACTCTCTCGCTCCCACTCTCACTCTCTCAGACCCACTCTCACTCTCTCGCTCCCACTCTCACTCTCTCAGTCCCACTTTCAGTCTCTCCCTTCCCACTCTCACCCTCTCGCTCCCACTCTCACTCTCTCAGTCCCACTCTCACTCTCTCAGACCCACTCTCACTCTCTCGCTCCCACTCTCACTCTCTCACTCCCACTCTCACTCTCTCAGTCCCAGTCTCACTCTCTCAGTCCCACTCTCACTCTCTCAATCCAACTCTCACTCTCTCAGTCCCACTCTCACTCTCTCAGACCCACTCTCACTCTCTCAGACCCACTCTCACTCTCTCAGACCCACTCTCACTCTCTCGCTCCCACTCTCACTCTCTCGCTCCCACTCTCACTCTCTCAGACCCACTCTCACTCTCTCGCTCCCACTCTCACTCTCTCAGACCCACTCTCACTCTCTCGCTCCCACTCTCACTCTCTCGCTCCCACTCACTCTCTCGCTCCCACTCTCACTCTCTCAGTCCCACTCTCACTCTCTCAGACCCACTCTCACTCTCTCGCTCCACTCTCACTCTCTCAGACCCACTCTCACTCTCTCACTCCCACTCTCACTCTCTCAGACCCACTCTCACTCTCTCAGACCCACTCTCACTCTCTCAGTACCACTCTCACTCTCTCGCTCCCACACTCACTCTCTCAGACCCACTCTCACTCTCTCGCTCCCACTCTCACTCTCTCAGACCCACTCTCACTCTCTCACTCCCACTCTCACTCTCTCAGACCCACTCTCACTCTCTCAGACACACTCTCACTCTCTCAGTCCCACTCTCACTCTCTCGCTCCCACACTCACTCTCTCAGACCCACTCTCACTCTCTCGCTCCCACACTCACTCTCTCAGACCCACTCTCACTCTCTCAGTCCCACTCTCACTCTCTCAGACCCACTCTCACTCTCTCAGACCCACTCTCACTCTCTCAGACCCACTCTCACTCTCTCAGACCCACTCTCACTCTCTCGCTCCCACTCTCACTCTCTTAGACCCACTCTCACTCTCTCGCTCCCACTCTCACTCTCTCAGTCCCACTCTCACTCTCTCACTCCCACTCTCACTCTCTCAGACCCACTCTCACTCTCTCAGTCCCACTCTCACTCTCTCAGACCCACTCTCACTCTCTCAGTCCCACTCTCACTCTCTCAGTCCCACTCTCTCAGACCCACTCTCACTCTCTCAGTCCCACTCTCACTCTCTCAGTCCCACTCTCTCAGACCCACTCTCACTCTCTCAGTCCCACTCTCACTCTCTCAGTCCCACTCTCACTCTCTCGCTCCCACTCTCACTCTCTCAGACCCACTCTCACTCTCTCAGTCCCACTCTCACTCTCTCAGTCCCACTCTCACTCTCTCAGACCCACTCTCACTCTCTCAGACCCACTCTCACTCTCTCAGACCCACTCTCACTCTCAGTCCCACTCTCACTCTCAGACCCACTCTCACTCTCTCAGACCCACTCTCACTCTCTCGCTCCCACTCTCACTCTCTCGCTTCCACTCTCACTCTCTCAGTCCCACTCTCACTCTCTCACTCCCACTCTCACTCTCTCAGTCCCACTCTCACTCTCTCAGTCCCAGTCTCACTCTCTCAGTCCCACTCTCACTCTCTCGCTCCCACTCTCACTCTCTCAGACCCACTCTCACTCTCTCGCTCCCACTCTCACTCTCTCAGTCCCACTTTCAGTCTCTCCCTTCCCACTCTCACCCTCTCGCTCCCACTCTCACTCTCTCAGTCCCACTCTCACTCTCTCAGACCCACTCTCACTCTCTCGCTCCCACTCTCACTCTCTCGCTCCCACTCTCACTCTCTCAGACCCACTCTCACTCTCTCAGACCCACTCTCACTCTCTCAATCCAACTCTCACTCTCTCAGTCCCACTCTCACTCTCTCAGACCCACTCTCACTCTCTCAGACCCACTCTCACTCTCTCAGACCCACTCTCACTCTCTCGCTCCCACTCTCACTCTCTCGCTCCCACTCTCACTCTCTCACTCCCACTCTCACTCTCTCGCTCCCACTCTCACTCTCTTGCTCCGACTCTCACTCTCTCGCTCCCACTCTCACTCTTTCGCTCCCAATCTCACTCTCTCGCTCCCACTCTCACTCTCTCAGACCCACTCTCACTCTCTCACTCCCACTCTCACTCTCTCGCTCCCACTCTCACTCTCAGTCCCACTCTCACTCTCAGTCCCACTCTCACTCTCTCGCTCCCACTCACTCTCTCGCTCCCACTCTCACTCTCTCAGTCCCACTCTCACTCTCTCACTCCCACTCTCACTCTCTCACTCCCACTCTCACTCTCTCGCTCCCACTCTCTCTCTCTCGCTCCCACTCTCACTCTCTCAGTCCCACTCACTCTCAGTCCCACTCTCACTCTCTCACTCCCACTCTCACTCTCTCACTCCCACTCTCACTCTCTCAGTCCCACTCTCACTCTCACTCCCACTCTCACTCTCTCACTCCCACTCTCACTCTCTCGCTCCCACTCTCTCTCTCTCGCTCCCACTCTCGCTCTCTCACTGCTGCTGTTGCTCCTGACTCTGATAGAAAGCTTGATCCACGAACCAAACAATGCGTCATCTCTGCTTGACCCCCAATCATCTTATGGCCAACCTCCCTCTGTCCCACATCGGCATTCTCCTTCTTCCCAACCTCGCTCTGTCCCACATCGGCATTCTCCTTCTTCCCAACCTCCCTCTGTCCCACATCGGCATTCTCCCTCTTTCAACCTCCCTCTGTCCCACATCGGCTTTCTCCCTCTTCCCAACCTCCCTCTGTCCCCCATCGGCATTAGAACATAGAACATAGAACATTCTCCCTCTTCCCAACCTCCCTCTGTCCCACATCGGCATTCTCCCTCTTCCCAACCTCCCTTTGTCCCACATCGGCATTCTCCCTCTTCCCAACCTCCCTCTGTCCCCCATCGGCATTCTCCCTCTTCCCAACCTCCCTCTGTCCCACATCGGCATTCTCCTTCTTCCCAACCTCCCTCTGTCCCACATCGGCATTCTCCCTCTTCCCAACCTCCCTCTGTCCCCCATCGGCATTCTCCTTCTTCCCAACCTCCCTCTGTCCCCCATCGGCATTAGAACATAGAACATAGAACTTTCTCCCTCTTCCCAACCTCCCTCTGTCCCACATCGTCATTCTCCCTCTTCCCAACCTCCCTCTGTCCCCCATCGGCATTCTCCCTCTTCCCAACCTCCCTCTGTCCCCCATCGGCATTCTCCCTCTTCCCAACCTCCCTCTGTCCCACATCGTCATTCTCCCTCTTCCCAACCTCCCTCTGTCCCACATCGGCATTCTCCCTCTTCCCAACCTCCCTCTGTCCCACATCGGCATTCTCCCTCTTCCCAACCTCCCTCTGTCCCACATCGGCATTCTCCCTCTTCCCAACCTCCCTCTGTCCCCCATCGGCATTCTCCCTCTTCCTGAATCATTGATATAGTGAGGAAGGTGGGCCATTTGGCTGCTGTGCCTGTGCAAACTCTGGGTAAAACTATCCACTTAATCCCATTCCCTCCCCACATCCTCAGAGCCGTGTAATTTGTTTACTTCAAGTATTGTTTTCATTTTGTTTTTAAAGATGAGTGTTTGGGGGAGGACACAGAACCTTTATCCTCTCTGAGGTGTCCAGGGTTATAACTGACCTGTCCAGGGTCCATGTGTCATTTCGGCTGTCAGTAACAATTGAGCGGGAAACCGGACTGCGTATTGTTAATGAGATGCAGGTGAAGGCCTGACCGGAACCCCCCCCCCCCCCCCCCCACCGCATCTCGGCCATTCATCCATATCTCCAGCAGGAAGTCACACAGATCCTGAACATTGTTATGGGCCAGGGTTTAGAGAACCCCAAAGTGTACCATGGAATTCACTTGATCCACGACTGTTAAGAGATTGTGGTATGGGGAGCACACGGCCCACTCTACAGGCGCGGTACAGCAGAAATGGGAAAGTATGTTTTAAAGCAAAACTATATTTATTCTATGAATTCAAATTAACCTTTTTAAAACATACAGTGAACAGCTTAGCAACCATTAATTCAAATACAACCCCCAAAGAATACAACACTACGTAATCCTTAAACTTTCCTTTTAACATCCATATCACATTTAAAAAAGTTTTACAGAAGCACATCAGGTTTAAATTCATTACTGAGAACAGTTATCACTCTGAATTCACCAAATGGTCAAGAGATCGTCTTTACATGGCAGAGAGAACAACATTACACCTTCTGTGGCTGGCTTCAGCTCCAACACTAAAACAAAACCAAGAAACATAGACACACCCAAGTTTTACCTCAAAGAGAAACTAAAAAGCAGAGCCAGAGCTCAGCTCCACCCACACTCTGACATCACTGCAGTAACATGAGCAGACAAACATTTCTTAAAGTGACATTCTCATGACAATATGCCTGCACCAACAGGCGTGCATGTCCACACTTACCTGAAGGAGGCCTGACTTCCCTCTGGAGTGCGGGATGGAAGCCTCCAGTGACCATGGGCCACACTGCAGTGGGTGGAAGGAGCATCTATAGAGTGGACCTTCCAGCTTAAGTGTGTTACAGAAGGTCCATCTTCTTCCTTCAGGAGACCCTTTGTCCTTCAATGGTGGGTCAGTTATGTCCAGGTGCCTTTACGAAATGGCGCTTGGATGTGATGGTGAGGAGCCATCGAGTCTGTGCCGTGAAATGATCCCGTGGTATTGTCACTGGACCAGTAATGCAGAGACCCACGGGAATTCTCTGGGGGCCCGGGATGAAATCTCACCACGGCAGATGGTGAAATTAGAATTCAATAAAAATCTGGAATTAAAACTCTAACGATGACCATGAAACCATTGTCGATTGTCGTAAAACCCATCTGGTTCATGAACGTCCATCAGGGAAGGAAATCTACCATCCTTACCCGGTCTGGCCTACATGTGACTCCAGACCCACACATGTGATGCGGATATCTCTTAACTACCTCCCACTGAAATGGACTAGCAAGACACTCAGTTCAAGGGCAATTAGGGATGGGCAACAAATGCTGGCCCAGCCCAGCTCCACCCACACTCTGACATCACTGCAGCCAGAGCTCAGCCCCACCCACACTCTGACATCACTGCAGCCAGAGCCCAGCTCCACCCACACTCTGACATCACTGCAGCCAGAGCTCAGCTCCACCCACACTCTGACATCACTGCAGCCAGAGCCCAGCTCCACCCACACTCTGACATCACTGCAGCCAGAGCCCAGCTCCACCCACACTCTGACATCACTGCAGCCAGAGCCCAGCTCCACCCACACTCTGACATCACTGCAGCCAGAGCTCAGCTCCACCCACACTCTGACATCACTGCAGACAGAGCTCAGCTCCACCCACACTCTGACATCACTGCAGCCAGAGCTCAGCTCCACCCACACTCTGACATCACTGCAGCCAGAGCTCAGCTCCACCCACACTCTGACATCACTGCAGCCAGAGCTCAGCCCCACCCACACTCTGACATCACTGCAGCCAGAGCCCAGCTCCACCCACACTCTGACATCACTGCAGCCAGAGCTCAGCTCCACCCACACTCTGACATCACTGCAGCCAGAGCTCAGCTCCACCCACACTCTGACATCACTGCAGCCAGAGCTCAGCCCCACCCACACTCTGACATCACTGCAGTCAGAGCCCAGCTCCACCCACACTCTGACATCACTGCAGCCAGAGCTCAGCTCCACCCACACTCTGACATCACTGCAGCCAGAGCTCAGCTCCACCCACACTCTGACATCACTGCAGCCAGAGCCCAGCTCCACCCACACTCTGACATCACTGCAGCCAGAGCCTAGCTCCACCCACACTCTGACATCACTGCAGCCAGAGCTCAGCTCCACCCACACTCTGACATCACTGCAGCCAGATCTCAGCTCCACCCACACTCTGACATCACTGCAGCCAGAGCTCAGCCCCACCCACACTCTGACATCACTGCAGCCAGAGCTCAGCTCCACCCACACTCTGACATCACTGCAGCCAGAGCTCAGCCCCACCCACACTCTGACATCACTGCAGCCAGAGCTCAGCTCCACCCACACTCTGACATCACAGCAGCCAGAGCTCAGGCTCCACCCACACTCTGACATCACTGCAGCCAGAGCTCAGCTCCACCCACACTCTGACATCACTGCAGCCAGAGCTCAGCTCCACCCACACTCTGACATCACTGCAGCCAGAGCTCAGCTCCACCCACACTCTGACATCACTGCAGCCAGAGCTCAGCTCCACCCACACTCTGACATCACTGCAGCCAGAGCTCAGCTCCACCCACACTCTGACATCACTGCAGCCAGAGCTCAGCCCCACCCACACTCTGACATCACTGCAGCCAGAGCTCAGCTCCACCCACACTCTGACATCACTGCAGCCAGAGCCCAGCTCCACCCACACTCTGACATCACTGCAGCCAGAGCTCAGCTCCACCCACACTCTGACATCACTGCAGCCAGAGCTCAGCCCCACCCACACTCTGACATCACTGCAGCCAGAGCTCAGCTCCACCCACACTCTGACATCACTGCAGCCAGAGCTCAACTCCACCCACACTCTGACATCACTGCAGCCAGAGCTCAGCTCCACCCAGCCCAGCGATGCCCACGTCGCAAGAACAAATTTTTCAAAATCCATGTGTGAGATGTGGGAGGTCCGTGATGCTTCCAGCGTTCCGGTCGACTACACCTGAAGCAAGTGTAACCAATGGCAGCTCCTCACAGACCGCGTGGTTCAGTTGGAGCAGCAGTTGGATGCACTTGGGAGCATGCAGGTGGCAGAAAGCGTCATAGATAGGAGTTACACCCAAGGTGCAGGCAGACAGATGGGTGACCATTGGAAAGGCAAGCAGTCAGTGCTGGAATCCTCTGTGGCTGTCCACCTCTCTAACAGGTATACCATTTTGGATGCTGTTGAGGGGGATAGCCTATCAGGACAAAACAACAGCAGCCAGAACAGTGGTACCACAACTGGCTCTGTTGCTCAGTAGGGGCGGGCAAAGTGCAGGAGAGCGATAATTATTGAGGACTATAGTAAGGGACAGATAAGCGCTTCTGTGGACGTTGAAGGGACTCCAGGATGTTGTGTTGCCTCCCTGGTGCCAGGGTCAAGGATGTCTCTGAACGAACACAGGACATCCTGAAGGGGGAGGGTGAACAGCCAGAGGTCGTAGTACACATAGGTACTAACGACATAGGCAAGAAGAATGATGAAGTCCTGCAGGAGAAGTTCAGGGGGTTAGGCAGGAAACTAAAAAGCAGGACCTCCCGGGTTGTAATCTCAGGATTACTCCCTGTGCCACGTGCCAGTGAGGCTAGAAATAGGAGAACAGAGCAGCTAAACACGTGGCTAAACTGGTGGTGTGAGAGGGAGGGTTTCAGATTTCTGGACCACGAGGATCTCTTCTGGGGCAGGTGAGACCTACACAAGAAGGACAGGTTGCATCTGAACCAGAGGGGCACCAATATCCTGGCTGGGAGGTTTGCTAAAGTTACTTGGGAGGATTTAAAGGAGTATGGCAGGGGAGTGGGATATAGCTTAGAAGGTGTAATAACTTCTAAGGAGGCTGGGGATTGAGGGTGATTTAGAGATGTGGATCAGAAATTGGCTAGTTGAAAGAAGACAGAGAGTGGTAGTTGATGGGAAATGTTCAGAATGGAGTTCAGTTACGAGTGGCGTACCACAAGGATCTGTTCTGGGGTCGTTGCTGTTTGTCATTTTATAAATGACCTAGAGGAGGGCGCAGAAGGATGGGTGAGTAAATTTGCAGACGACACTAAAGTCGGTGGAGTTGTAGACAGTGCGGAAGGATGTTGCAGGTTACAGAGGGACATAGATAAGCTGCAGAGCTGGGCTGAGAGGTGGCAAATGGAGTTTAATGTGGAGAAGTGTGAGGTGATTCACTTTGGAAAGAATAACAGGAATGCGGAATATTTGGCTAATGGTAAAATTCTTGGTAGTGTGGATGAGCAGAGGGATCTCGGTGTCCATGTACATAGATCCCTGAAAGTTGCCACCCAGGTTGATAGGGTTGTGAAGAAGGCCTATGGTGTGTTGGCCTTTATTGGTAGAGGGATTGAGTTCCGGAACCATGAGGTCATGTTGCAGTTGTACAAAACTCTAGTACGGCCGCATTTGGAGTATTGCGTACAGTTCTGGTCGCCTCATTATAGGAAGGACGTGGAAGCTTTGGAACGGGTGCAGAGGAGATTTACCAGGATGTTGCCTGGTATGGAGGGAAAATCTTATGAGGAAAGGCTGATGGACTTGAGGTTGTTTTCGTTAGAGAGAAGAAGGTTAAGAGGTGACTTAATAGAGGCATACAAAATGATCAGAGGGTTAGATAGGGTGGACAGCGAGAGCCTTCTCCCGCGGATGGGGGTGGCTAGCACGAGGGGACATAGCCTTAAATTGAGGGGTAATAGATATAGGACAGAGGTCAGAGGTGGGTTTTTTACGCAAAGAGTGGTGAGGCCGTGGAATGCCCTACCTGCAACAGTAGTGAACTCGCCAACATTGAGGGCATTTAAAAGTTTATTGGATAAGCATATGGATGATAAGGGCATAGTGTAGGTTAGATGGCCTTTAGTTTTTTTTTCCATGTCGGTGCAACATCGAGGGCCGAAGGGCCTGTACTGCGCTGTATCGTTCTATGTTCTATGTTCTAACTGAAGGGGAAATAGAGAACAAAAATAAGAGAACAACATCACTCTGTCTGCTCAAACGCAATGGTCTGAAGTGTATTTGTTTCAATGCCAGAGGTATAGCGGGTAAGGCAGATGAACTTAGAGCACTAGTTAGTACTTGGAATTGCGATGTTGTGGCTACCACAGAAACGTGGTTATGGAAGGACAGGATTGACAGTTGAACATTGGAGGATATAGATGCTTCAGGAGAGATAGAGGGGGCTATAAAAAGGGTGGGGGAGTAGCATTACTTGTTAAGGAGAATATTATAGCCGTACAGTGGGAGGACACCTCGGAGGGCTCATACAATGAGGCAATCTGGGTAGAGCTCAGGAACAGGAATGGGCCAATCACAATGTTGGGGGTTTATTACAGACACCCCAACTGCCAGCGGGAGATAGAGGAACAGATAGGTAGAGAGATTTTGAATAGGTGAAAAAGTAGCAGAGGGCAGCAGAGCGGAGCCGCTGATTGGCTGTTGCGGGGAAAATTTGCATCAATGCATTGCGGTCACTGTATCCAGAAGGTGGTTTGTGGAGGAGCTGTTTTCAAGTGACAGTTAAACCCCAAATACTTCTTCAGTGTTTCCCTCCCTACCTCCTCCTCTAACCAAAAAAAACAATCTCTGTAAGGATCCCAGCCGAGTAAAGATCAAGAGGGAGACTGGAGGACAGGTAGAAATAGAAAGAAGTGGAACCGTGACGTCACAGCCAGCAGGTAAGTGATTGGCTGGTGACTGGGAAGTAGTTTTTCTTTTCCCTGAGGTGTGTTGATAAGGTACGGTTTTTCTATTTCTAGTTTTTTTTAATCGTGTGATTGGTAACAATTTTTCTTTTTTTTCCCCCTTTTTCATTTATCTATTATTTGATATTATAGTTGGACTAAGTTAAGTTTAAGATTAAAAACGGCAGGAGATCTCAGACCCGTCTTATGCTCCTCTTGCTCAATGTGGGAGCTCACGGACATGGCCGATGCCCCTGACTCCTTCACGTGCGGGAAGTGGTCCAGCTGCAGCTCTTCTTAGACTGCATGACAGCACTGGAGGTGCGGATGGACTCACTTTGGAGCATCCGCGATGCTGAGGAGGTCGTGGATAGCACGTTTAGCGAATTGGTCACACCACAGATTGGGATTGCTGAGGGAGAAAGGGAATGGGTGACCAAAAGGCAGAGAAAAAGCAGGAAGGCAGTGCAGGTGTCCCCTGCGGTCATCTCCCTCCAAAACAGATATACCGTTTTGGATACTGTTGGGGGAGATGGCTCACCAGGGGAAGGCAGTAGTAGCCAGGCTCATGGCACCGTGGCTGACTCTGCTGTACAGAAGGGCGGGAAAAACAGTGAAAGGGCTATAGTCTTAGGGGATTCAATTGCAAGGGGAGTAGACAGGCGTTTCTGTGGTCGAAAACGAGGCTCCCGAATGGTATGTTGCCTCCCGGGTGCACGGGTCAGGGATGTCTCAGATTGGCTGCAGAATATTTTGAAGCGGGAGGGTGAACAGCCAGTTGTCGTGGTGCATATAGGCACCAATGATATAGGTAAAAATGGGATGAGGTCCGACAAGCAGAATTTAGGGAGTTAGGAGCTAAGTTAAAAAGTCGGACCTCAGAGGTAGTAATCTCAGGATTGCTACCAGTGCCACGTGGTAGTCAGAGTAGAAATGAAAGAATAGGCAGGATGAATGCGTGGCTTGAGAGATGGTGCAGGAGGGAGGGGTTCAGATTTTTGGGACATTGGGACCGGTTCTGGGGGAGGTGGGACTACTACAAATTGGACGGTCTACACCTGGGCCGGACTGGAACCAATTTCTTGGGGGTGCTTTTGCTAATGCTGTTGGGGAGGGTTTAAACTAATGTGGCAGGGGGATGGGAACCAAATGAGGAGGTTAGTGGACAGTTGAGGAGGTAGTAACTAAAGCCTGTAAGGAACTAGATCATGAAGTCAGCGTGACTAAGGGGAAGAGTAGGCAGGGAGCAGATGATGAACGCAAAGGGACAGGTGGTCTGAGGTGTGTTTGTTTTAATTTGAGAAGTGTAGTAGATAAGGCAGATGAACTTAGGGCTTGGATTAATACCTGGGAATATGATGTTATTGGTATTACTGAGACTTGGTTGAGGGAAGGGCATGATTGGCAACTAAATATCCCAGGGTATCGATGCTTCAGGAGGGATAGAGAGGGAGGTAAAAGGGGTGGAGGAGTTGCATTACTGGCCAGAGAGGATATCACAGCTGTGCTGAAGGAGGGCACTATGGAGGACTCGAGCAGTGAGGCGATATGGGCAGAGCTCCGAAATAGGAAGGGTGCGATAACAATGTTGGGGCTGTACTACAGACCTCCCAACAGCGAGCATGAGATAGAGGTATATGTGAACAGATTATGGAAAGATGTAGGAGCAACAGGGTGGTGGTGATAGGAGAATTTAATTTTCCCCACATTGACTGGGATACACTTAGTGTCAGAGGTCTAGGTGGAGCAGAATTTGTAAGGAGCATCCAGGAGAGTTTTTTAGAGCAGTATGTAAATAGTCCAACTCGGGAAGGGGCCATACTGGACCTGGTATTGGGGAATGATCCCGGCCAGGTGGTTGATGTTTCAGTCGGGGATTACTTTGGGAATAGCGATCACAATTCCGTAAGTTTTAGAATACTCATGGACAAAGACGAGAGTGGTCCTAAAGGAAGAGTGCTAAATTGGGGGAAGGCCAACTATACCAAAATTCGGCAGGAGCTGGGGAATGTGGATTGGGAGCAGCTGTTTGAAGGTAAATCCACATTTGATATGTGGGAGGCTTTTAAAGAGAGGTTGATTAGAGTGCAGGACAGACATGTCCCTGTGAAAATGAGGGATAGGAATGGCAAGATTAGGGAACCATGGATGACAGGGGGAATTGTGAGACTAGCTAAGAGGAAAAAGGAAGCATACATAAGGTCTAGGCGACTGAAGACAGACAAAGCTTTGGAAGAATATCGGGAATGTAGGACCAATCTGAAACGAGGAATCAAGAGGGCTAAAAGGGGTCATGAAATATCTTTGGCTAACAGGATTAAGGAAAATCCCAAAACCTTCTATTCATATATAAGGAGCAAGAGGGTAACTAGAGAAAGGGTTGGCCCACTCAAGGACAAAGGAGGGGATTTATGCGTGGAGTCAGAGAAAATGGGTGAGATTCTTAATGAGTACTTTGCATCGGTATTCACCGAGGAGAGGGACATGACGGATGTTGAGGTTAGGGATAGATGTTTGATTACTCTAGGTCAAGTCGGCATAAGGAGGGAGGATGTGTTGGGTATTCTAAAAGGCATTAAGGTGGACAAGTCCCCAGGTCCGGATGGAATCTATCCCAGGTTACTGAGGGAAGTGAGAGAGGAAATAGCTGGGACCTTAACAGATATCTTTGCAGCATCCTTGAGCACGGGTGAGGTGCCGGAGGACTGGAGAATTGCTAATGTTATCCCTTTGTTTAAGAAGGGTAGCAGGGATAATCCAGGGAATTATAGACCTGTGAGCTTGACGTCAGTGGTAGGGAAGCTGCTGGAGAAGATACTGAGGGATAGGATCTATTCCCATTTGGAAGAAAATAGACTTATCAGTGATAGGCAGCATGGTTTTGTGCAGGGGAGGTCTTTTATTACCAACCTAATAGAATTCTTTGAGGAAGTGAAAAAGTTGATTGACGAGGGAAGGGCTGTAGAAGTCATATACATGGACTTCAGTAAAACATTTGATAAGGTTCCCCATGGTAGGCTGATGGAGAAAGTGAAGTCTCATGGGGTCCAGGGTGTACTAGCTAGATGGGTAAAGAACTGGCTGGGCAACAGGAGACAGAGAGTAGTAGTGGAAGGGAGTTTCTCAAAATGGAGAACTGTGACCAGTGGTGTTCCACAGGGATCCGTGCTCGGACCACTGCTGTTTGTGATCTACATAAATGACCTGGAGGAAGGTATAGGTGGTCTGATTAGCAAGTTTGCAGATGACACAAAGATTGGTGGAGTAGCAGATAGCGAGGAGGACAGTCAGAGAATACAGCAAAATATAGATAGATTGGAGAGTTGGGCAGAGAAATGGCAGATGGAGTTCAATCCAGGCAAATGCGAGGTGATGCATTTTGGAAGATCAAATTCAAGAGCGGACTATATGGTTAATGGAAGGGTCTTGGGGAAAATTGATGTGCAGAGAGATCTGGGAGTTCAGGTCCATTGTACCCTGAAGGTGGCAACGCAGGTTGATAGAGTGGTCAAGAAGGCATACAGCATGCTTTCCTTCATCGGAAGGGGTATTGAGTACAAGACTTGGCAGGTCATGTTACAGTTGTATAGGACTTTGGTTAGACCACATTTGGAATACTGCGTGCAGTTCTGGTCGCCACATTACCAGAAGGATGTGGATGCTTTAGAGAGGGTGCAGAGGAGGTTCACCAGGATGTTGCCTGGTATGGAGGGTGCTAGCTATGAAGAGGGGTTGAGTAGATTAGGATTATTTTCATTAGAAAGACGGAGGTTGAGGGGGGACCTCATTGAGGTCTACAAAATCATGAGAGGTATAGACAGGGTGGATAGCAACAAGCTTTTTCCCAGAGTGGGGCACTCAATTACTAGGGGGTCACGATTCCAAGGTGAGAGGGGGAAAGTTTACGGGAGATCTGCGTGGAAAGTTCTTTATGCAGAGTGTGGTGGGTGCCTGGAATGCATTGCCGGCGGAGGTGGCAGAGGCGGGCACGATAGCATCATTTAAGAAGCATCTAAATCGATACATGAATGGTCAGGGAGCAGAGGGATACCGATCCTTAGAAAGTAGGCGACAGTTTTAGGTAGAGGATCTGGATTGGCGCAGGCTTGGAGGGCCAAAGGGCCTGTTCCTGTGCTGTAATATTTCTTTGTTCTTTGTTCTTCTTTGTTCTGGTGTGGTAGGGGATTTTAGCTTCCCTTAAGCTGACTTAGTGCTGGGGGTTTGGATGGGGCAGAGTTTGGAAGGTGCATCCAGGAAGCCTTCTTGATGCTATATGTAGATAGTCCAGCTAGGGGAGGGGCAGTACTGGACCTGGTATTGGGGAATGAGCCTGGACAGGTGGTTGAGGTTTCAGTAGGGGAGCATTTTGGGAGTAGTGACCACAATTCTGTACGTTTTAGGGTACATTTGGACAGGGATGAGGGTAACCCTCGCGTTAAGGGGCTAAACTGGGGAAAGGCAAATTCCGATAACATTAGACAGGAATTGACGAATTTGGATTGGGTGCGGCTGTTGGAGGGTAAATCAACATCGGACATGTGGGAGTCTTTCAAGCGACAGTTGATTAGGATTCAGGAAATTTACGTTCCTGAGGGAATGAAGGATAAGTATGGGAAGTTTAGGGAGCCTTGGATAATGAGGGATATTGTGAACCTCGTCAAAAAGAAAAAGGAGACTTTTGTCCGGTCTACAATGGTGGGGGCAGTCAAACCCCTTCAGGAGTATAAAGGAAGTGGGAAGGTACTGAAGCAGGAAATTAGGAGGGCTAGGAGGGGTCATGAAAAGTCCTTGGCAAGTAGGGTTAAGGTGAACCCCAAAGCTTTTTATTCATATGTAAAAAGCAAGAGGGTGGCCAGGGAAAGGATTGGACCACTTGAGGACAGTGGGGGGGGGGGGAGATCTATGTGTTGAGCCAGAGGAAATGGGCGAGGTACTAAATGAATACTTTGCATCAGTGTTCACCAAAGAAAAGGACTTTGTGGAAGAAGCGTCTTGGGTAGGGTGTGTGGACAGTCTGGATCATGTTAACATCAAAAAGGAGAAGGTATTGAATCTTTTAAAAGATATTAAGGTAGATAAGTCTCCTGGGCCGGATGGGATTTACACCAGAATACTGACGACAGCAAAGGATGAAATTGCTGAGGCTTTGACTGACTCATTGGCTACAGGTGAGATCCCAGAGGACTGGAGAATAGCGAAATGGTACCGCTGTTTTGAAAGGTAGCAGGGATAATCCTGCAAACTATAGGCCGGTGAGCCTCACATCGGTAGTAGGTAAATTATTAGAGAGAATTATCACGGACAGGATTTCTACCCATTTGGAAACAAATGGACTCATTAACAATAGACAGCATGGTTTTGTGAAAGGAGGTCGTGCCTCACTAACCTGATCGAGTATTTTGAGGAGAAGAGGATTCATGAGGGGAGGGCGGTGGATGTTGTTTACATGGACGTCAGTAAAGCCTTTGATAAGGTTCCTCATGGCAGACTGGTACAAAAGGCAAAGTCACACGGGATCAGAGGTGAAGTGGTAAGATGGATACAGAACTGGCTCATCACAGAATATAGCAGTAAAGGGTGTGTTTCTGAATGGAAGGTTGTGACTAATGGTGTTCCACAGGGATCGGTGCCGGGGCCTCTGTTGTTTGTGGTGCACATAAACAATTTGGAGGAAAATGTAGCCGGTCTGATTAGTAAGTTCGCGGATGACACCAAAGTTGGTGGAGTGGCAGATAGTGTTGAGGATTGTCAGAGGATACAGCAGGACAGAGATAGGTTGGAGACTTGGGCAGAGAAATGGCAACTGCCATTTAATCGGCACAAATGTGAGGTAATACATTTTGGTAGGTCTAACATAGAGGGGAAATATAGTGTAAATGGTAAAAGGCTCAGGAATATTGAAAGTCAGAGAGATCTGGGCGTGCAGGTTCACAGATCTTTGAAGGTGACAACACAAGGGGAAAAGATAGTCAAGAAAGCACACGGAATGCTTGCCTTCATTGGACGAGGCATTGAATATAATAATAATAATATAACAATAATATAAATATAAAATATTTATAAATACTGAATATAAAAACTGGCAAGTCACGCTGCAGTTGTATAGAACCTTGGTAAGGCTGCATTTGGAATATTGCGCACAATTCTGGTCGCCACACTACCAGGAGGATGTGGAGGCTTTGGAGAGGGTGCAGAGGAGGTTTACCAGGATGTTTCCTGGTCTGGAGGGTATTTGCTATGCGGAAAGGCTGAATAGACTCGGACTGTTTTCATTGGAATGACGGAGGTTGAGGGGTGACCTGATAGAGGTTTACAAAATTGAGGGGCATGGATAGAGTGGATGGGCAGGCACTCTTTCCCAGGGTGGAGGGGGTCAGTCACCAGGGGGCAAAGGTTTAAGGACCGTGGGGCAAAGTTTAGAGGAGAGGGGTGAGGCAGGTTTTTTACGCAGAGGGTGGTAAGTGCCTGGAATGTGTTGCCAGGGGAGGTTTGTTCATACTTAATGACGCTGGGATCATGCGATGGGGCACTAATTCCTCGGGGCCTCCTCAGCGAGAAACACTCTCGATTCCCATTCCCATACTACTTTTATTCTGGAACATTAGAACTGTACAGGATAATCAGAGGCCATTCAGCCCATCGTGCCCTCTCTCAGAAAGAGTTCTCCATTTTGTTTTACCTTCCGTTTCCACACTCCTTTACATTTTTCTTTCAAAATCTTTGGTGATTGATTCAGCTTCCGTACTGTTTCTGCACAGACAATTCATGCCCCAACAACTCTGTGTGTTAAACCAATTCTCCGAACCACTCCCTTCCTTCCATTAGTTGATGATGAACACAAAAACAATATTCCACCCAGCTGCTGACTCATCAACCAGTGAAAATAATTTTTTCTGTATTTGCCTGATCAAAGCACTGCTCTCAGATTTCTCCTCAATCTCTTCTGCTACGATGGGCAGCACGGTAACACAGCGGTTAGTACTGTGGCTTCACAGCGTCCCAGGTTCGATTCCCGGCTTGGGTCACTGTCTGTGCGGAGTCTGCACGTTCTCCCCGTGCCTGCGTGGGTTTCCTCCGGGTGCTCCGGTTTCCTCCCACACTCCAAAGACGTGCAGGTTAGGTGGATTGGCCATAATAAATTGCCCTTAGTGACCAAAAAGGTTAGGAGGGGTTATTGGGTTACGAGGATAGGGTGGAAGTGAGTGCTTAAGTGGGTCGGTGCAGACTCGATGGGCCGAATGGCCTCCTTCTGCACTGTATGTTCTATGTTCAGTTCGAATGAAAATAATCTCAATTTCTCCCGACATGATTTTTCGAAAGAACAAAGAAAAGTACAGCACAGGAACAGGCCCTTCGGCCCTCCAAGCCTGCGCCGACCATACTGCCCGTCTAAACTAAAATCTTCTGCACTTCCTGGGTCCGTATCCCTCTATTCCCATCCTATTCATGTATTTATCAAGATGCCCTTAAATGTCACTATCGTCCCTGCTTCCACCACCTCCTCCGGCAGCGAGTTCCAGGCACCCACTACCCTCTGTGTAAAAAACTTGCCTCTTCCATCTCTTCTAAACCTATGCCCCCTCATAATTTACCCCTCTACCCTGGGAAAAAGCTCTGACTATGCACTCTGTCTATGCCCCTCATAATTTTGTAGACCTCTATCAAGTCGCCTCTCAACCTCCGTAGTTCCAGTGAGATCAAACCGAGTTTATTCAACCTCTCCTCATAGCTAATGCCCTCCATACCAGGCAACATCCTGGTAAATCTCTTCTGCACTCTCTCTAAAGCCTCCACAACCTTCTGGTAGTGTGGCGACCAGAATTGAACACTATACTCCAAGTGTGGCCTAACTAAGGTTCTATACAGCTGCAACATGACTTGCCAATTCTTACACTCAATGCCCCAGCCAATGAAGGCAAGCATGCCGTAAGCCTTCTTGACTACCTTCTCCACCTGTGTTGTCCCTTTCAGTGACCTGTGGACCTGTACACCTAGAGCTCTCTGACTGTCAATACCCTTGGGAGTTCTACCATTCACTGTATATTTCCCGTACCAGCCTCCCCGGACAGGCGCCGGAATGTGGCGACTAGGGGCTTTTCACAGTAACTTCATTGAAGCCTACTCGTGACAATAAGCGATTTTCATTTCATTTCATATTTCCTGCCTGTATTACAAAATGCATTACCTCACATTTGTCCGGATTAAACTCCATCTGCCATCTCTCCGCCCAAGTCTCCAAACAATCTCAATCCTGCTGTATCCTCTGACAGTCCTCATTGCTATCTGCAATTCCACCAACCTTTGTGTCGTCCGCAAACATACTAATCAGACCAGTTACATTTTCCTCAAACCATTTATATATACTACGAGCAGCTAAGATCCCAGCACTGATCCCTGTGGAACACCAATAGTCACAGCCCTCCAATCAGAAAAGCACCCTTCCATTGCTACTCTCTGCCTTCTATGACCTAGTCAGTTCTGTATCCATCTTGCCAGCTCACTCCCGATCCCGTGTGACTTCACCTTTTGTACCAGTCTGCCATGAGGGACCTTGTCAAAGGCCTTACTGAAGTCCATATAGACAACATCCACTACCCTACCTGCATCAATCATCTTTGTGACCTCCTTGAAAAACTCTATCAAGTTAGTGAGACGCGACCTCCCCTTCACAAAGCCATGCTGCCTCTCACTAATACGTCCATTTGCTTCCAAATGGGAGTAGATCCTGTCTCGAAGAATTCTCTCCAGTAATTTCCCTACCACTGACGTAAGGCTCACCGGCTTGTAGTTCCCTGGATTATCCTTGCTACCCTTCTTAAACAAAGGAACAACATTGGCTATTCTCCAGTCCTCCGGAACATCACCTGAAGACAGTGAGGATCTAAAGATTTCTGTCAAGGCCTCAGCAATTTCCTCTCTTGCCTCCTTCAGTATTCTGGGGTAGATCCATCAGGCCCCAGGGACTTATCTACCGTAATATTTTTCAAGATGCCCAACACCTCGTCTTTTTGGATCTCAATATGACCCGGGCTATCTACACACCCCTCTCCAGACTCAACATCCACCAATTCCTTCTCTTTGGTGAATACTGATGCAAAGTATTCATTTAGTACCTCGTCCATTTCCTCTGGCTCCACACATAGATTCCCTTGCCTATCCTTCAGTGGGCCAACCCTTTCCCTGGCTACCCTTTTGCTTTTTATGTACGTGTAAAAAGCCTTGGGATTTTCCTTAACCCTATTTGCCAATTACTTTTCGTGACCTCTTCCAGCCCTCCTGACTCCTTGCTTAAGTTCCTTCCTACTTTCCTTATATTCCACAAGCTTCATCTGTTCCCAACCTTCTAGCCCTGACAAATGCCTCCTTTTTATTTTTTGACGAGGCCTACAATATCTTTGTTATCCAAGGTTCCTGAAATTTGCCATATTTATCCTTCTTCCTTACAGGAACATGCCGGTCCTGAATTCCTTTCACTGACACTTGAAAGCCTCCCACATGTCAGATGTTGATTTACCCTCATCAGCCCCCAATCTAGGTTCTTCAGCTCCCGTCTAATATTGTTATAATTATCCTTCCCCCAATTTAGCACATTAACCCGAGGACCACTCTTATCCTTGTCCACCAGCACTTTGAAACTTACTGAATTGTGGTCACTGTTCCCGAAATGCTCCCCTACTGAAACTTCTGCCACCTGGCCGGGCTCATTCCCGAATACCAGGACCAGCACTCTGCAGGAACTTGGACCTTGTCCTGCCAAGAGATGTTGTGGATATGTCTAAGGCAGCAAAGGTGGAAATTGTTCAGCCATTTCTCCTGCTTGGCTTACACTGCCCAGGTCTCACCACTGCTGAGGACACAGACTCGGTTCCCTCAGTTTGGTGTTTCCAGTCAGGTTGCTGTTGCCCAATTTCAGCATCAAGTGACAGATTGTTGGTTATTGTGGAGCTTAGATATGTGAAGCTATCAACAACCTCCAGCGTCACATTGCCAATGCCGATGAATGGTACTCAGTACTCAGGCAACATACTGGACTATGATATTTGTCCTCCTTATTCCGATGGCCAAATCAAACTGTTTATTGGTGTGAGGGAGGCTGCCCATTTGCTGCTGAGGGTGTTCCTCAGTATAGAATGTTAGTGCCGTACCGTTAGCATAGCACAACCTTCTGATGAGGACTTGGCACACTTTATCTTGAACCTCAGGTAGGCATGGTTGATCAGTTCTGATATGAAAATAAACATTGTCTGTAAATGACCGAAATGTATACGATTTTAATTTTGATTTGATTTATTATTGTAATTTCCTGCGGTCTTGGGCAGAGCAGGCTCCATGCCAAGCTGTGATACAACCAGAAAGAATGCTTTCTATGGTGCATCTGTAGAAGATGGTGAGAATCGAAGGTGACTTGCCAAATGTCCTTAGTCTTCTGAGAAAGTAGAGTCAGTGATGTGCTTTCTTAACTATGGTGTCGGCATTGGGGGGGGGGGGGGGGGGGGGGGGGGGGGGACCAGGACAGGCTGTTGGTGATCTGTACACCTAAAAACTTGAAGCTCTCGACCCTTTCTACTTCGTTCCCATTGATGTAGACAGGGGCATGTTCTCCACTACGCTTCCTGAAGTCGATGACAATCTCCTTCATTTTGTTGACATTGAGGGAGAGATTATTGTCGTCGCACCAGTTCACCAGATTCTCTATCTCATTCCTGTACTCTCCTCGTCACTGTTTGAAATCCGACCCACTGCGGTGGTGTCATCAGCAAATTTGAAATTCGAGTTGGAGGGGAATTTGGCCACAGTCATAGGTGTACAAGGAGTATAGTAGGGGGCTGAGGACACAGCCTTGTGGGGCACCGGTGTTGAGGATGATCGTGGAGGAGGTGTTGTTGCCCATCTTTACTGATTGTGGCCTGTGGGTTAGAAAGTTCAGGATCCAGTTGCAGAGGGAGGAGCCAAGGCCAAGGCCACGGAGTTTGGAAATGAGTTGCGTAGGAATGATGGTGTTGAAGGCTGAGCTGTAGTCGATAAATAGGAATCTGACATAGGTGCCTTTGTTATCTAGATGTTTCAGGTTAGAGCGTAGGGCCATGGAGATGGTGTCTGCTGTGGACCTGTTGCAGCGGTCGGCAAACTGTTGTGGATCAAGGCAATCCGGGAGGCTGGAGTTGATTCGTGCCATGACTAACCTTTCGAAGCACTTCATGATGATGGATGTCAGAGCCACCGGACGATAGTCATTAAGGCACGCTGCGTGACCTTTTTTTGGTACAGGGATGATGGTCGTCTCCTTGAAGCAGATAGAGACCTCAGATTGTTGTAAAGAGAGGTTGAAGATGTCTGCGAATACCCCCGCCAGCTGATCTGCGCAAGACTTTAGCACTCGTCCGGGTCCCCCATCCGGGCCAGTGGCTTTCCGTGGGTTGACCTTCGAGACGGCTGCTCTGATGTCTGCAATGGTGATCTCCGATACAAGTTCACCCACAGCTTCTGGGGTGGAGGGCTCGCTCTCGCTGACCTCTTGCTCAAAGCCGGCATAGAATGCGTTGAGCTCATCAGGGAGGGGTGTGTTGGAGCCGACGATTTTACATGCGTTCATCTCGTAGCCCGTTATGTCTTGCAGAACTTGCCATAGACGGCGGGGATCCGAGTAGCTAGCCTGGGACTCGAGCTGTCTTTTGGCATCGTTGATGGATTTCTTTAGATCATATCTGGCTTTCTTGTATCAGTCAGAGTGACCTGATTTGAATATCTCAGACCTAGACTTCAACAAGAAATGGATATCCCTGTTCATCCAGGGTTTTCCAGTTGGGAAACACGCGGATTTGTTTATTTGGCACACAGCTACTCGGAGAAGAATATGCACAAAAGTGCCGGTGCCAGAACCCAGCACTGCATCCACTTCACTGCCTTGTGCTCACCTTCCAGAAATGCTCTGGAAACTGAACTCGATATCCAAGTCTGTTCTGATAAGGAGCCACATTGAACTCAAAACGTTAACATTCTTTCTCTCTCCCCAGATCCTGCCTGACCTGCTGAACATTTCCAGAGTTTTCCTTTCTATTTCTGATTCTAGCATCTACAACATTTTGCTTCTTTTGTAGTTAAATAGTCTGAAAAGAATCTATCCCTGAACCAACGTCCTGTCCATGCTGACCCATTCCTTCCGATACTGTGGACTTTCAATTCAACAACATGCCCCAAAATCCAGACGCACAACCTCTTCCGTACTCTCTCCATCAACAAAAACAACACCAGTCCTTTCAACAGCCAAATGTTTTTCACAAACCTCTGGTTGTGTTCTATAATTAGCCTGTGTATTTCCAGCTAAGTATCAATTTCCTTCTGCTCTGTAGCCTCTGGAATTCTACCCACTGCTGATGTCAGGATTACCGGTCTGGAGTTTCTCAGGTCGGAAGCTGGGAATTATGTGGCAATTGACTCACCTCTGTTGAGAGTGATCTGCTGGAGGTGATCAGTGTTAACAAGAGAGATAAAAACACAAATGTAGCTCTGTGGATGGGACAGACTGCCGCAATCAAAACATTATTTGCTGAAACTGAACCTGGTGTAATTGGCTGTGGGGTGAGGCAGGATTGTCTCCGATCACGATTGCTCTCAGCATCTACACCAGAAGCCATGGCAAAAGGAGCAGTAGGAAAAGTGTCAAGTAGAATGTCAGTCGGTGAAGGTGGTGAGGTTTGCAGATAACCAGGCCTCCGAGAGGGTGGCATGTGGCACAGTGGTTAGCACTGGTACTGTGGTGCCAGGGTCCCAGGTTCAATTCCCGGCTTGGGTCACTGTCTGTGCGGAGTCTGCATGTTCTCCCCGTGTCTGCGTGGGTTTCCTCCGGGTGCTCCGGTTTCCTCCCACAAGTCCCAAAAGACGTGCTGTTAGGTGAATTGGACATTCTGAATTCTCCCTCTGTGTACCCGAACAGGCGCCGGAATGTGGCGACTAGGGGCTTTTCACAGTAACTTCATTGCAGTGTTAATGTAAGCCTACTTGTGACAATAAAGATTATTATTATTACTGTGCCTGTATGGGATTCAACCCCACAACCCAAAGATGTACAGGTTAGTTGGACTAGCCACGCTAAATTGCCCCTTAATTGTAAAAACAGGCTCAGTGGTTAGCACAGCAGAAGATCTGCAGATACTAATATTATTACAACGCCCTGTGCACGGTCAATTCCAGCCCCACAGACCCCGGAGTCCCAACATAGCGGAATCATCTGTATATGTTTTCTAAGATCTTTGATCTTTGACTGCTCCAATGACTTATAGGCACCAAATAATAATAATCTTTATTATTGTCACAAGTAGGCTGACATTAACACTGCAATGAAGTTACTGTGAAAATCCCCCTTTGTGAGTAACACGTTAAAAACTGTTTGCTTATAACAAGAGAATAAACATGTAATGGAAATAATAGAACCACGCTCTGCTAATCTAATTATTCCCCATGTCCTGTCCCACCCCCTCACCCAGACACACACAAAGCAGGCACATGGTGGGGGTTGGCAAGGATCAAAATAACACAGATTACACTGGGAATGAGAGACGACTATCTTTGCTGCTGAGGTTGTGGTCTTTGTAGTCAGTGATCCTCTCAAAATGCGAGGCTTTGGAAAGCACCAGTTGGCCTTGATCATTTATCTGCTTCAATTAGACCTTGCGGTCTGCAGGAATTCTTCTGGAGAGTCACCTTCACTTGTACAGGCCTCCAGCAGATTGACTCTCAGTCTCACTGAGATAACATTAGAATTCTCTGCCTGTGAGTTTACAGAAGATTCACCATCCACTCTGCCTTTAAGCTGCTTGTCTGGCTTTTATACAGGGTTTCCGGCAGTGGTATAAAGAGAGAGGGAAGAACCTGGTCTTCAGGACCTTTTCGGGTTCTCAGGAGAGAGATATATCAGACTGGGCTTTTCCCAGTCTTTCAATCTGAAGTTACCTTCACAGGCCTGATAGACAGAGTGTCTTAAACCTGCTCCCTACCGCCTCCAGGTCTGATAAAACCTGCTCTCTCCAATGTTTAAACAGAACTGAAACTTAGCTCTGCAAAATGGAGTTTGCCTGCATATTTCCAGAACATTCTGGAACCAGCCCTCAGTCAAGATCGAGAGCCCGTCAACAACTGGATTTCAAGAGAGCTGAGTGGCTGCTAGCCAAGTCCATCAAAATGACATCGTGGGACTCTGCCACATTGCACATTGGATCTAGGGGAGCGCTTCAGCCTGTTCAAATTACACCAGGGGGTTTCAGTTTAAAACTAAAGTTCGCAGTATTGAAGCAGCCGGCAAGGCAGGAATTAAAAAGGGGAACGAGGGTCGGACAAGGATTCAAAAGAAGTTCCTTACAATGGATAGAATGATTGAAGGCTCTGAAGATATCATAGTTTCTTCGCTCCGGGGAAGTATTGGACGACGAAGGGCACTCTGTCGGTTGTGTCCCGTACTTCTGAGGAGGTCGGTGCGGTTTTTTGCTGTGGCGCGTTGGAACTGTCGGTCGATGAGTCGAGCGCCATATCCCGTTCGTACGAGGGCATCTTTCAGCATCTGTAGATACCTGTTACGCTCCTCCTCGTCTGACCAGATCCTGCGACAACGAATGAGCGGAGCATTGTGCGACAATCACCAGGCAGGAATGTTCCCTTCCAGTCGGGGAACACTTCAGCAGTCAAGAACATTCAGCCTCTGATCTCCGGGTAAGCGTTCTCCAAGGCGACCTTCAAGATGCGCGACAACACAGAATCGCCGAGCAGAAACTGATAGCCAAGTTCCGCACACATGGGTACGGCCTCAACTCGGATCTTGGATTCATGTCTTAATCCATTTAACTACATTTATCCCCCCCACCATCTGGTCTGGGCTTGTGAAATCCTACCAACTGTCCTGGCTTGAGACAATTCACAGCTCTTTAACCTGTGATTGTCCCTCTCTCCAGTCGCACCGTCTGGACCTGTAAAGACTTAATTACGTGCAAAGACTCATTTTCAAAGTATCATCTTGCGTCAATGGTTTTGTCTTTATATGCTGTGTTTGTGTAACCTACCTCTTCACTCACCTGATGAAGGAACTCTGCTCCAAAAGCTCGTGATTCCAA
Organism: Scyliorhinus canicula; assembly: GCF_902713615.1. NCBI lineage: Eukaryota > Metazoa > Chordata > Chondrichthyes > Carcharhiniformes > Scyliorhinidae > Scyliorhinus > Scyliorhinus canicula. The sequence goes on from NC_052161.1 coordinate 1,685,592, forward strand.
ATAAACCTGTTGGACATTAACCTGGTGTTGTCAGACTTCTTACTGTGCCCACCCCAATCCAACGCCGGCATCTCCACATCACAGGTGAGTGGTCTCAGGATAAAAAGGACAGGACACAGGTGACCCCCATGATCCCCTAGGGCAGGCCCCCCCATCATAAGACAAAGAAGAGAAAAGCTGTCCATTCAAACCTCACTCAGCCCCTCAGAACATCTCGGATAAGGAGGAACGCCCCAAGCATAAAGCAGTAACAGGATATCAGACACAATACCGAACCTGGCCCAGCCTTGAACACTCTTACTCCGAGGAGTCAGTACCCCCCAGGATACCCAACACATACCAACATTGACCATCCAACCAGCTGCACTCCTCACTAACCACACCCGGGCCAGCGCATCAGCTCCACCAAGGCAAGAAGAATCACTCCATCCTCAACCGAGGAGACCCAACCACCTCCCCACCGAGGAGGAGAAGAATCGTCAAGATACCAATCAATTGGGTGTCTTGGGAGGGGACCAATCCTCTGCCCCCGATAGGGAAATCACCACGTAACACCGTGAGGCACACCCAGATAAGGGGAAGAGTTCCCATAAGGGAGGAACCCCTGGATTAACCAAAGAATATCAGACACAGACAAACACAGTATGCCATCACCATGACGATACCAGGGGACAGATTAGAGCTGCCTCAACAGAGACAAAAACATTGCCAACTACAACCAGGAGGGCACACTCGGGAAGCCACCATATAAGACCACTTGGAGGAGGCCACTTATCTCCGATATCAAACCTAAGAAAGGCTCTAACAATGCAGACCCACGGCATAAACAAATCTCACTCCAACAAATCAAGCAAGGATAAACCGACCACACCCAGTCACACACCACCATAGATTTCCCTCCCATTTCCAACAACTCCAGAGATGCTAACCACAAAGAGGAATGACAAGGAAGCCAGTCCTCGCCAGGACACATGATCTGTCTGGGTTTTCGAAGGAGACACGCACAGATTCTCAAGACTCAAAGTGACAAAAATACAAAGTAAAAACCTGTCCAGATAGCTCGAACTGGGGCCTTTCCTCAATCCAAGTGAGGGCCTATCTAATCCCACCACCCGCCACCACACTAACCATCCACCCACCAGCCTGCCCTGGCTCTACTCATCTACATAAATGAGGTGAGTGGCGTCTAAAATGTATCCCCTTTTCATAAATGCAAGGATTACAGCACATTAAAAACAGCAAGCCTGCACAAACCACATTTCACATGACTGACTCAGTATGGTTTTTACCAAAACAGGATGACACGTGACCCTCGCCTTCGTTCTCATCTATCGCACACTCCTGTCAGGAAAAAAGACAATAACGTGAAATCCACACACGGTAATCAAGTCCAGGATTATCAATGAACTGCAGGATAATCACACCATCCACATGGTGCTGGAAAGGTAACAGCCCTGACAGCTTCATCAGGCAACATCCCTCCAAAGTTCCATCAAACAAAGTGCCTTCACCACATCATCCAGCCGGCAAGGAATCTAGATCCAGCAGCAGGGGACAAGTCAACGTGTGCAGCCTCCGCCCACCCCTCACAGCGAGCATCCAGGACAACACATCAGTGGTCAGGATCTCCGACCAATCCCAGGCCACAAAGTCCGGGTACAATATGTGCTCCGTCAAACCTGAAAGGCACAGCCTTCAAATCGAGATTGCGAAAGCACAGCAACCAGCTGGCACCCTCACCCCCTCCCGTTCATCACAAGGAACCGGACACAGACCCTCCCCAAGACCGAAGGAGGACCCTTACCGGCAGGATTGTTCTATCAAACACCAAGTTCTCTTCTCCGCTACCAATATTCTCTCCAAGACATTTCTCAGTTCATCAAAGTGAGCACCAAAAACCTAGCCCCATGGAGCCAAGATCATTGTCCAGGGCATCATTCACAATGCCAGCCGTCACCCTGATGCCAACATCACCGGCGGGGCGTGGGCCACTCTCCTGGGAACCTGGCACTGCAAGATGGGTCCCAGCCCAGACTGCCTCCGACTGCCTCCGACTGCCTCCTGGGAACCTGGCACTGCGAGATGGGCCCCAACCCAGACACCTCCGACTGCCTCCTGGGAACCTGCCACTGCGAGATGGGCCCCAGCCCAGACTGCCTCCTGGGAACCTGCCACTGTGAGATGGGCCCAGCCCAGACTGCCTCCTGGGAACCTGCCACTGCGAGATGGGCCCCAGCCCAGACTGCCTCCTGGGAACCTGGCACTGCGAGATGGGTCCCAGCCCAGACTGCCTCCTGGGAACCTGCCACTGCGAGATGGGCCCCAGCCCAGACGCCTCCGACTGCCTCCGACTGCCTCCTGGGAACCTGCCACTGTGAGATGGGCCCCAGCCCAGACGCCTCCGACTGCCTCAGTCAAACAAGGAGCTGTTTGATTTAACACAGCTCTTCATCGCTTAAAACCAGTCAGGATCTTCCAGGGACACAATACCAGACATCTCTCCCCTAAATAAGTAATTATGGGATGTGTATTCGGATACAATAAAGGATTAAAAGACAAGTAGAACCACAGCTTTCAAACAGGCAGCCGCTCCCACGCTCACGTCATGTGAGCCTCAGTCTGCATTTTAATTTTCTATCTGCCTCGGATGCTGATGGATGCGATTTAATGGCAATGAAACAGACGCCATGTTGGGTTCAGCCGGGAGTTTCCTGCTGCTCACTGAGCCGGGAATGACTCCGCTATTAAACACGACTCTGCTTCATTTCTGCGGCCTTGGCGAGGAATATCCCGCTGAGGATAATTTCCTGCACTAATGAGCTCCGCTCGCCATTTAGAAATGGTGCCCATTCTCTAGACTCCCCACCGCGGCCTCCAGAACCCTCCCAATGAACCAATTAGGGGGTCATTGAACTCCCCTGCACCCCACCTCATAAGGGCAGGGCACCCCTGGGTCTGATCCCTGTGTCGGGCAGGATGCATGACACCCTGGCAGTACCCCGGACAGCTTTTCAGTGCCACCTGGGCACCCTGGCATTGCCAGGATGGCATCCAGGTGGAACTGCAAGGGTGCATGAGTGTCACTGTCAGGATGCCAGGCTGGCACTGTCCCGGTGCCCGGCGCCCCCCCCCCCAGCATGTATTGCCCATCCTTAGTTGCCCTTCAGAAGGTGGTGGTGCGTTGCGTTCTTGAACCGCTGCAGTCCCTGAGGTGTAGGTACACCCACTGTGCTGTTAGGGAGGGAGTTCCAGGATGTTGCCCCAGCGACAGTGAAGGAACGGCCGATATATTTCCCAGTCAGGGTGGTGAGTGACTGGGAGGGGAACCTCCAGGTGGTGGGGTTCCCAGGTATCTGCTGCTCTTGTCCTTCTAGATGGTAAAGATCATGGGTTTGGAAGGTGCTGTCTAAGGAACTTTGGTGAGTTGCTGCAGGGCATCCTGTAGACGGTACACACGGCTGCCACTGTTCATCGGTGGTGGAGGACTACAATGGTTCAAGAATGCAATGCACCACCACCTTCTGAAGGGCAACTAAGGATGGTGGAGGGAGTGAATGTTTGTGGAAGGGGGAGCAATCAAGCGGGGCTGCTTTGTCCTGGATGGTGTCGGGCTGCTTGAGTGTTGTTGGAGCTGCACTCATCCAGGCAAGTGGAGAGTATTCCATCACATTCCCGCACTATCAACATCCTGTGTGATTACCATCGACCAGAAACTGATCTGGACTAGCCATATTAATACTGAGTCTACAAGATTAGGTCGAAGGCTGGGAATCGCCCAGTGAGGGTGAGATTCAGATCGCAGCTGGTGGAGTGAGTTGGGTTACTCGCGATCCGCCCGTCGTGGACCCTGATTTGAGGCTCACGAGTGATTCACATGTTAGGCCAAGATCGGCGCTGGTCGCAGCAGGGCCCCTGAATTGTGCCCCGTGTCTTGTTTATATAATGCAGGATGCAGCATTGCTACTGAACTAACTTTATTAATAACACATTTCGTAACAGGAACACACAACTGCAAGGCATCTGTAACCTTGATACACTCATCTCTAACGTGCTATCCGATCTTTGACCTCCAGGTCAGGTGACTTCCTGTCATTCACAGGCCTATAGTGTGTTAGCGTTTATTAACGGGGGCTTGAGTTTAACAGCCGCGGGGTCATGCTGCAACTGTACAGGACCCTGGTGAGACCACATTTGGAGTATTGTGTGCAGTTCTGGTCACCTCATTATAGGAAGGATGTGGAAGCATCGGAAAGGGTGCAATGGAGATTTACCAGGATGTTGCCTGGTTTGCAGAATAGGTCTTATGAGGAAAGGTTGAGGGAGCGAGGGCTTTTCTCATTGGAGCGGAGGAGGATGAGAGGCGACTTAATAGAGGTTTATAAGAGATGAGGGGGATAGATAGAGTGGACATTCAGAGACTATTCCTCGGGTGGATGTAGCTGTTACAAGGGGGCATAACTATAAGGTTCTGGTGTGAGAGATATAGGAGGGATTCCGAGGTAGGTTCTTTACTCCAGAGAGTGGTTAGGGTGTGGAATGGACTGCCTGCTGTGATAGTGGAGTCGGACACTTTAGGAACTTTCAAGCGGTTATTGGAGAGGCACATGGAGCACAGCAGAATGACAGGGTGTGGGATAGCTTGATCTTCGTTTCGGACAATGCTCGGCACAACATCGAGGGCCGAAGGGCCTGTTCTGTGCTGTTCTATCTATTCTATCTATTTATCTACACTGTACCGTATTGTATCTAATACTGGCCTCCACAACCACAGGTAATTATTATAATGACAGTTCTCACATTTATTCTCAAATGGCTGTGTGCATGGACATTCTAACCCATGTTCACATAAAGCAACCAGATAAACACCACCATTGCAGCTGATAATCCATGAGTCACGCAGCAGGACACAATCCCACACTGAAGCTGTTGGAATGGTGTTGTATACCTGGTATGGACAGCATGCTCAGCAGTACTACTTCCGCTCGCTGGGTTTGTCATGTGGGCCACACAGAGGATTTACCAACGGTAAGTATTCCGTAAGCAGCTGACACAGGATCCCGCATCCCAAACTCACAAAAGACAACTCTGAATACTTGTAATTTGGGCCCCACCAAATGGGAAAAATTAATTCTGATCATAGGATTCGTATATAGCTTTATTATTGTCACAAGTAGGCTTACATTAACACTGCAATGAAGTCACTGTGAAAGCCCCTATCGCCACATTCCGGCGCCTGTTCGCTACACGGAGGGGAGAATTCAGAATGTCCAATTCACCTAACGCACGTCTTTCGGGACTTGTGGGAGGAAACCGGAGCAGCCGGAGGAAACCACAGACACGGGGAGAACGTGGCAGACTCCGCACAAGAGTGACCCAGCCAGGAATTGAACCTGGGTCCCTGGTGTTGTGAAGCAACAGTGCTAACCACTGTGCTACTGTGCCACCTAACAGTGCAGGAGGAGGCATTTTCGGCGCTATCGAGTCTGCACTGACCCTCTGAAAGAGCACCCTACCTAAGCCCCATCACCCACCCTATCCCCGTAACCCCACCTAGGGGAAATTTAGCATGGCCAATCCACTCAACCTGCCCATCTTTGGACTGTGGGAGGAAACCAGAGCACCCGGAGGAAACCCACGCACACACGGAGAGAACGTGCAGACTCCACACAGACAGTGACCCAAGCCGGGAATCGAACCTGGGACCCTGGAGCTGTGAGGCAGCAATGCTAACCACTGTATCATTGATCAATCTCAATGTTTGAGGATAACAGAGTTCAGTCCTTAGAGGAACACACTACAGAGCTGGTGTCTTCACTCATTCCTCCAGCCAATTACTTTGTTATAATTATTGCAATCAGTTCTGCAAATGGCTGGCTGGAACGAATGGAGATCTCTTTGCTAACATTTATGTGTCAAAAGCAAGCAGGGAATCCACTGGGCAATGATTGTTTGTGGAGTTTGCTGTGGCCAATTAGCTGCTGCCTTTCCATTCATCACTGCAGTGCCTAAGTATTCCATTGGCTGTAAATGTAGTGGGATATGTGGTGGATGTAATGGTGCCATATAAATGCAGTTTTTGCTTCCTTCTGGGAATTGCAAAGATTCACAAGCCTTTGAAGATAGGAATGTCTCCTCACCTCAGTTGTTTCTGGCCAGTCTCTATGACCCTGTGTTCTAGACTTCACAGCCCGGGGAATAACCATCCAGCATCTAAGTAATATTTTAACAAGATTACTTTTCTTGGTAATGGGCCCATTCTACTCCATCGCTCCATTTAGCATCGCCCTCTCCTCTCTGGAATCAATCCAGTAAAATGGACCTGTTTCCATTCTAAGACTCGTATATTTCTCCTTCTGCCAGATCATCGACAAGAGCACCACCAGTACACGTGACAGCACCACCCACCAGGTATGCGGTACATTACTGAAGGAGACAAGAGATGAAATTGCTGGGCCTCTAACAGAAATCTTTGTTGTGGACTCATCGATCGACAGTTCCAACGCCCCACAGCAAACGACTCATCAATCAACAGTTCCAACGCCCCACAACAAACGACTCATCAATCAACAGTTCCAACGCCCCACAGCAAACAACTCATCAATCAACAGTTCCAATGCCCCACAGCAAACGACTCATCGATCGACAGTTCCAACGCCCCAGCAAACGACTCATCGATCGACAGTTCCAACGCCCCACAGCAACGACTCATTGATCGACAGTTCCAACGCCCACAACAAACGATTCATCGATCGACAGTTCCAACGCCCACAGCAAACGACTCATCGATCGACAGTTCCAACGCCCCACAGCAAACGACTCATCGATCGACAGTTCCAACGCCCCACAGCAACGACTCATCGATCGACAGTTCCAACGCCCCACAGCAAACGACTCATCGATCGACAGTTCCAACGCCTCACAGCAAACGCTCATCGATCGACAGTTCCAACGCCCCACAAACAAACGACTCATTGATCGACAGTTCCAACGCCCCACAGCAAAGCGATTCATCGATTGACAGTTCCAACGCCCACAGCAAAATCCGCACTGACCTCCTCAGAAGACGAACACGGGACACAACTGACAGAGTACCCTTCGTCGTCCAGTACTTCCCCGGAGCGGAGGAAACTACGGCATCTTCTTCGCAGCCTTCAACACGTCATCGATGAAGATGAACATCTTGCCAAGTTCATCCCCACACCCCCACTACGTGCCTTCAAACAATCACACAACCTTAAACAAACCATTGTTTGCAGCAAACTACCCAGCCTTCAGAACCAGCGACCACGACACCACACAACCCTGCCAGGGCAATCTCTGCAAGACATGCCAGATCATCGACATGGATACCTCCATTACACGTGGTAACACCACCCACCAGGTACGCGGCACATAACTCATGGCGACTCGGTCAATGTTGTCTACCTCATATGCCTGCAGGAAAGGATGTCCCGAAGTGTGGTACATTGGCGAGACCATGCAGAATCTGCGACAACGGATTGAACGGGCATCGCGCGACAATCACCAGGCAGGAATGTTCCAGTCGGGGAACACTTCAGCAGTCAATGTGCATTCAGCCTCTGATCTCCGGGTAAGCGTTCTCCAAGGCGGCCTTCAGGACGCGCGACAACGCAGAATTGCCGATCAAAAACTTATAGCCAAGTTCCGCACACATGTGTACGGCCTAAACCAGGACCTGGGATTCATGTTGCATTACATTCATCCCTTGGGCTTGCAAAATCCTACCAACTGTCCTGGCTTGAGAGACAATTCGCACCTTTTTAACCTGGGTATACCCCCTATCTCTGGATCTGTAAATACTTAGTTACCTGCAAAATGCTTGCATTCTAAGAATTGGCCTTGCACACTTTGACTTTGCCTATATATATCTTTCTGGAACCTACCTCTTCATTCACCTGAGGAAGGAGCAGTGCTCCGAAAGCTAGTGATTTAAACAAACCTGTTGGACTTTAACCTGGTGTTGTCAGACTTCTTACTATTTCTCCTTCTGTCAGAGGACCAAAAGTGTACACCATACTCCAGGAGTGGTTTCAAACACGGCCGTATATAATTACAGTAGAGACTTGCATTTCTATAGCACCTTCACACCACAGGATGTCCCAGAGAGATTTGAAGGATTTGAGATGGGTACAAAAGGTCCTAATAAAATGTTCAGAATTAGGGTTAAATAGTGAAAGATTACTTCCCACCACTCAGTGAATCAGGCAAGTGGATAAAATGAGGAGTGGAATGAAAAGGTGAAAACGGCAACATCTTCACACAAAGCGGTTAAATCTGGAATTCATTACAGCAGGGAATTGTAAATGGGAAAGAAATGAAACATTTACAGAGAATTAAACACAAGAAAGGCGTGCGTTTCTATATTGTCATTCATACCTTAGGGCATCCAAAGTTCTTCAAGGCCTTTGATGGAGTGCTTTGGAAATGTAGTCACTGTTGCAACATAAACGCCAGAGGATTGTGGGACCTGGACACCTACCCTGAAACAGGTGGCTAATAGCAGGGATCCATCCGGAGCTTTCAGAAGGAAAGTTTATTGATATTCAAAAAAGAAAAAAGTAAAAAGGTATGTGGAAAGCGTAGGAGATTGGGACTGATGAAGAAAGGGAGAGATGAGAGTACGGGGGGGGGG